>NC_057809.1:223926736-223933017 GCF_018294505.1 Triticum aestivum | reverse complement strand
TACCGTACCGAGTGTAAGTACAACTAGTGTGAAACTATGAGAGAAAAGCAAAGATACAACGGAGAAAGGCAAGGACCTCAGGACCATGGTTCAGGAGAACATTGCCGATACTAATTTGCAGCACATTCCTGTCAGGATCAAGAATAAACGAACAGGACAACCTTTACTGCCTGCCAGCATATTTACTTTAAATATTGATAAAATCTGAGTTTCATCGGGTCGAAAAAACATCTCAGTTTCATCGAATGAGTGCACTCTAGCAGCATGCCAATCGTCCGGCATCTATTATCTTTATATGCCCAGCAGAGCACTAATGTAGCTAACCTATCCGTTCGCCATTGGAGTAACACAAGAAAGCTAAACAATCTAGGCTGTAATTCTCAAGAGCAATATACAAACCACAAGCTTCGCTTTGCCTTGGTCAAGACTTACCTATGCCAATCTCCAATGTCCCCTCCTCCATCTCGGCGCCATCCTTCGCCAGACCCATGCTGGCGACGAACAACCTGCAGGAAATGGCAACATCAAGGAAACCGTCCAAAGAAACAAAGGAGGAAGAAAGTGACCACGAGAGGCCATAGGACCAATCTAGACCGATGGATCACTCCAATCAACACCGCCGCATCAAACGCGCCAACCCCACTAAAATTGCACTCTCCTAAATGCCTGAATAAGAAAAGGCTTGCAATATTTCCCGCTTGAACTCTACCAGCAGATCTGGGCTCTCGGTCGGATCTTGGTCCAGGATCCGAGGATGGGAACAAACACAGCACAAGGATCAACCCAATTCTCCCCGGATGGGCGCTAGTTGGCTGGGATTTGAGCGGGCTGAGTCGCGAGGACGCACCTTAGGTCGGGTTGGCAGCAGAGAGGTAACGAGATGGAGAACGAGAGGGAGAGGAAGACAGATACGTGGTTAGGAGGTGGTGGAGACGACGACACGAGCGGAGGAGGAAGGCTAACGAAATTAAACACCAGAGCCCAAATTGAAAGAAAAAAATTAACACGGTGCAATCAGCTCACTACACGTAGAGAAAATTCCTTATTTAATACAGTCTTAAAACGTTTTGAAAAAGATAATGCCCACACTTATTGACGTTTTCATCTCGCTCGAATCTTGGCATGTTTTGCCAGATTTTTTATGCCACGTAAGATTAGGTTGATGTGTGGGCATTCATCCGCGCGCCCACATGTCCGTTTCACCACATGAAACGGCTAGTTTATGTGTGTTTAGCAGTTCGCCCACACGTTAGTTTTCACGCATGCAAAGGGGCTGGTGTGTGGACGCTTATCATTTCGCCCACACGCTTGTTTTCTCTCCCAACTCAAAGTTGTCAGTTGCCATGTGTTTTGTAGGGATACATGCCAACTGCCTACTGTGCTTGTAAGCAGATGACAACTCTCTCTTTACCCGAACATGTTATTTTGACATGTCTTTTTGTAGTGCTACATTGCAACTGCCTAGTATTAGTAGGTGACAATTCCTAAAGTTTTCAAATACCCAAAGTTGTCAGTTGCCATGTGTTTTGCAGGGGTATATGGCAACTTCTCTAGTGTGCTTATAAACATATGGCAACTATCTCTTTACCCGAACATGTTATTTTGCCATGTCTTTTTGTAGTGCTACATGGAAACTGCTTAGTGTTAGTAGGTGGCATCTTCTAAAGTTTTCAAATCATAACAACTGTAGTAGACCAGACTATACATGGCAACAGATGCAGTTGTCAAAAATGGCGTCTGGCACTTGACCTGAGATGGCAACTGCAGTTGAGCAACCATGGCAACTGAAGTTGAGCAAACATGGCAACTGTAGTTCAGCAACATGGCAATTGCAAATAAACGAACATGGAAAAGGGTCCGAACCATGTGAAAGATCATGGATGTCGCCTAGAGGGGGGTGAATAGGCGCTTTAAATTAATTATGGTTTAGGCTTGAACAAATGCGGAATACACCTAGCGGTTAATTTGTCAAGCACAAAACCTACAACAACTAGGCTCATCTATGTGCATCAAAAACTAATGCCAAGCAAGATAAACAACTAAGTGATATCAAGATATATGACAAGAAACAATATGGCTATCACAAAGTAAAGTGCTTAAGTAAAGGGCTCGGGTAAGAGATAACCGAGGCACGCGGAGACGACGATGTATCCCGAAGTTCACACCCCTGCGGATACTAATCTTCATTTGGAGCGGTGTGGAGGCACAATGCTCCCCAAAAAGCCACTAGGGCCACCGTAATCTTCTCACGCCCTCGCACAATGCAAGATGTCGTGATTCCGCTAAGGGACCCTTTAGGGCGGTCACCGAACCTGTATAAATGGCAACCCTTGGGGGCGGTCACCGAACCCGTACACTTTGGCAACCCTTGGGGCGGTCACGGGAACCCGCCAAATTGTTCAGGGTGATCTCCACAACCTGATTGAAGACTCCGACGCTTGCACGGAGCTTTACACCACAATGATTGAGCTCCAAACACCACCAGCCGTCAAGGGCGCCCAAGCACCCAAGAGAAACAAGCTCAAGGGTACCAAGCACCCAAGAGTAATAAGCTTCTCAACTTGTAACTTTCACGTATCACCGTGGAGAACTCAAATCGATACACCAAATGCAATGGCAAGGGCACACGGAGTGCCCAAGTCCTTCTCTCTCAAATACCACCAAAGCAACTAATACTAGGGAGGGAAATGAGAGGAAGAACAAGAAGGAGATGAAGGAAATATGTCCTATAGGCAATAATAAAGTTGTTATTTATATTTTCTTATATCATGATAAATATTTATTATTCATGCTAGAATTGTATTGTAACACCCTCGATGCGACTATATCTCCCACGTGTCGAGACACGACTTAGAGGCATAATCGCATTGAAGGCATATGTCGCAAGTTAGGCAATCTTCACAACATCCCAAGTAATATAGATAATAAAAGGGGAGATAACATAGTTGGCTTACACTCGCCACGTCAATCAAGTACATAAATAACATTACATCATCCAAACACTCATGGCCCGACTACGGCGCCAAAATAAAAGATAACCCAACATGCGACACGGTCCCGATCACCCCAACTGGGCACCACTACTGACCATCAGGAAAAGAAACATAATATCGTTGAGAGTCTTCGTCGAACTCCCACTTGAGCTCAAGCGCGTCACCTGGAGCGGAATCATTAGGCCCTGCATCTGGTGTAATAGTAATATGTGAGCCACAGGGACTCAGCAATCTCGCACCCTCGCGATCAAGACTATTTAAGCTTATAGGTAAGGCAAGGTAAATATGTGGAGCTGCAGCAAGCGACTAGCAAATATGGTGGCTATCATGTTCGCAAAAGAGAGCGAGAAGAGGAGGCAAAGCGCGAGCGAGAAACTAGAGAGCAACCTGCGCAAACATTACTCCAACACCATGTCCACCTCCCGGACTCCGCCGAGAAGGGGCCATCATGGTAACACACTCAGTTGATTCATTTTAATTAAGTTAAGGTTCAAGTTATCTACAACCGGACATTAACAAATTCCCATATGCCCATAACCACGGGCACGACTTTCGAAAGTTCAAATCCCTACAGGGGAGTCCCAACTTAGCCCATGACAAGCTCTCACGGTCAACGAAGGAATAGACCTCCTCCCAAGACGTTCCGATCAGACTCGGTATCTCGGTTCTTCAAGACACTTCGACAGGTTAAAACAAGACCAGCAACACCGCCCGAATGTGCCGACAAATCCCGATAGGAGCTGCACATATCTCATTTTCAGGGCACACTCAGATGAGCTCTCCATACAACTAAAACCAAACCTTGAGTTTCCCCGAGGGGGCGCTGCACAGGACTCTAGTTTGGACCAACACTCAGAGGAGCACTGGCCCAGGGGGGTTTAAAATAAGATGACCCTCGGGCTCCGGAAACCCAAGGGAAAAAGAGGCTAGGTGGCAAATGGTAAAACCAAGGTTGGGCATTGCTGGAAAAGCTTTAATCAAGGCGAACTATCAAGGGGTTCCCATTATAACCCAACCGCGTAAGTAACGCAAAATCCGGGAACATAACACCGATATGACGGAAACTAGGGCGGCAAGAGTGGAACAAAACACTAGGCGAGAGGCCGAGCCTTCCACCCTTTACCAAGTATATAGATGCATTAAGATAACATGGCAATATAATGATATCCCAACAAGTAAATAAATGTTTCAACAAGGAACGGCCTCCAATCTTCACCTGCAACTAGCAACGCTATAAGAGGGGCTGAGCAAAGCGGTAACATAGCCAATCAACGGTTTGCTAGGACAAGGTGGGTTAGAGGTTTGACATGGCAATTTGGGAGGCTTGAAAGCAAGTGGTAGGCATCGTAGCATTGGCATAGCAAAAGAGCGAGCAATCTAGCATAGCAAAGATAGTAGTGATTTCGAGGGTATGATCGTCTTGCCTGCAAAGTGGTCAGAGTTGACTGGATCCTCGAAAGCAAACTCAATGGGCTCCTCGTTAGCGAACTCGTCTCCCGGCTCTACCAAAATAAGACAAACAAACAACAAGGACACAATCAACCACGTGCAAGGATCAAACAATATGATGCAAGGATGGTATGCTATACGGGATGCGATGCGGGATGCATATGCAAGATTTGACAAGGGATGCATGAACCTGGCCTCAACTTGGGAATCCAAGTGTGCCACTGGAAAGATGAGATGAAATCGCTTGAAAACGATATAAAGAACGCTGGAATCGGAGTTACGGTTTGGAAATGGCAAGCAATTCAAATATGACACCGGTCTGCGATTTACAGCAAGTAGCCATCTAAATGCAACAAGATGAACATGCTACAGCACCCAAGCATGACAACAAAATACATGGTAGGGATGCATTCAAGATGCTTAACAAAATTCTAGCACTGAGCTACGACCAATTCATCCATTAACAGGTTCAAACAAGCATGGTAAAAATGCATATGGCAAACAGATTTCAGACTTAGTGAAATTAACACTTGTCTGGAATTTCAGATCAGGTAGCACACCTCGCAGCAACAAAACTACATGCTACAGGACCCGAACATGGCAAAGTAAAGCATGGCATGGAGCTACTCAAAGAGCTTAACAAAAGTCTCTTAGTGACCTTGAGCCAAAAGGGATCAGAAAATACAATTGTAAGCATGTGAACATGGCAAAAACATAATCAGTTCTCAGACTTAGTGAAAACTGGAACGTGCTGAAAACAGATATCAAGTAGGCATGTTTATGAGCTCGATGCACTCACTACGGAGCAAGTCATGACCATCTAAGTATACACCCATCAAGAATACACAAAATGCAAGCTAGACATGGCAAGAACAATAGCATAGCATGCACGGATCAACTACAACATCCTCGGCAAAATCACTAACAAGTAGACAATCTGCCCAGATTCACGAAGTAGCAAAAATAGAGCTCGATTGACTCAAGCTAGGGTGCTCCATAATTGCAAACAAAGACATGGAAGGATAGAGCACTATAAGATTAACAAAACATCCTTACTGATCATCCTCAAACGAGGCACGGATCACTAGGAAACAACATGAACATATTGCATCATGAGATAAACAGCTCAAGGACTTAGTGGAAATGCTAAGTCCCTGAAATCAGCATTACCAAGTGCCTCACTTGGCAAGCTTGTGCTAGTCACCACACACATCACAAAAATACATGGGTTGCACCTCTGGAAAGATGGAAATACCCTTAACAAAACATATGTAGAGCTCATGGGCATATTATGCACACAATAATCATGGCAAAAATGACAAATACCTAAATGGAGCAGCAGATCTGACAATTATCTCAAGTAGCCCTCTTCTAACAGCATTTCGGGCATCAAGATGAACTCAAATTAAAATGATGCAATGGAATGAAATGATGTACTCTCTGAGACGGACATTTTGATATGATATATGCCCAAAACGGAGCTACAGATGCGGAGTTACGACATGATGAAAATAGCTAAGATATTTAGGGACTTAGGGAAAAAACAACCCCTAGGGTTTACTGTAGCAGCGGATCGGGAGCACTGTAGCAAGCCGCCGGATCTAGGTCGCCGGAGACGTTGTTCGCCGGAGACGAGGCGGGGCGGGCGGATCTCTCGCCGGAGAAGTCGCCGGCGTCGAGGAGGGGGTCGACCGGAGCTTCAAGGAGGCGGGGCGAGGCGTCGCGGGGCGGCACCGGATCTGCGGCGGCGTCGAGCTTGGCGGCGGAGGCGGCGTCAGCGAGCGGGCGGAGATGGTGCGGCGGCGGAGCTCGCCGGCGCCGGAGTTGATGGCGGAGAGC
>NC_057809.1:223916632-223926252 GCF_018294505.1 Triticum aestivum | reverse complement strand
CGACGGCCGGCTCGGGCGAGGAAGGAGGAGGCGCGCGCGGGCGGCGGCGCTTGGGAGCCGGGCCGGGAGGGCCGGCCACGGGCCTAACAGGCCCATGCGGTCGGCGGCGATGTGGGGACCGGCCCAGGGACAGGTGTCGCGTGAAGATTGGCCGAGGGGGAGTGGGGCGGACACGTCCGGCCGTCCGGATTTCGTCCGGCGGCGGCGGGTGGAGTTTTTCTAGGGTTTCGTCCGTGATTTCGAATGGGGGGGGTCTTTATATAGGCATAGGAGGAGCTAGGAGAGTCCAAATGAGGTGTGATTTTCGGCCACGCGATCGTGATCGAACACTCTAGATGATGGAGAGGGTTTAGGTGGGTTTTGGGCCAAATTGGAGGGGTTGGGCTGCAACACACACGAGGCCTTTTCGGTCCCTCGGTTAACCGTTGGAGTATCAAACGAAGTCCCAATGATACGAAACTTGACAGACGGTCTACCGGTAGTAAACCAAGGCCGCTTGGCAAGTCTCGGTCCAATCCGGAAATGTTTAATCCCCACACACGAAAGAAAGCTAGAAATGACCACCGGAGGAGAACGGAGCGCCGGAATGCAAAACAGACAACGGGGAAAATGCTCGAATGCAAGAGATGAACACGTATGCAAATGCAATGCACATGATGACATGCTATGAGATGCATGACAACGACAACAACACACTGAGACAAAAAACCCGAACCCGAGAAAATAAATAACTTAAAGCCGGAAACGGCAAGAGTTGGAATACATATTGGGAAAGTCATATCTGGGGTGTTACAACACTCCACCACTACGAAAGGATCTCGTCCCGAGATCTAGGACTGAAAGAACGCCAGGTACTCAGAACGGAGGTGATCCTCGCGTTCCCAGGTAGCTTCATGGTCGGAATGGTGTGACCACTTGACTTTGAGGAATTTGATTGACTTATTGCGAGTCTTGCGTTCAGTCTCTTCCAGAATAGCAGCTGGGTGCTCATGGTAAGAGAGATCTTCTTGGAGCTTAATGTCCTCGAAGTTGACGGTGCGGTCAGGAGTCTTGAAGCACTTTCGGAGCTGAGAGACATGGAACACATCATGAACATTTGCAAAGTTTGAAGGAAGCTCGAGTTGATAGGCGAGGTCGCCTCTCTTGCTGACAATCTTGAAAGGTCCCACGTATCTGGGGGCAAGCTTCCCTTTGATACCGAAGCGACGAGTACCTTTCATAGGAGAGACGCGGAGGTAAACATGATCTCCGATCTCGAAGGCCAAATCACGGTGCTTACTGTCATAGTAGCTCTTCTGGCG
Source organism: Triticum aestivum (assembly GCF_018294505.1). NCBI lineage: Eukaryota > Viridiplantae > Streptophyta > Magnoliopsida > Poales > Poaceae > Triticum > Triticum aestivum. The sequence continues at coordinate 223,924,951 of NC_057809.1, read as the reverse complement.
GGATTGGGCTGCTTTGAGGTTATCTCGAATGACTTTGCACATTTCCTCTTCCTCTGTGATTAAGTCATTACCCAAAAGCTGACGTTCACCGGTTTCGGACCAGTTGAGAGGGGTACGGCACTTCCTGCCATACAGAATTTCAAATGGGGCCTTGCCCGAACTTGCTTGAAAACTGTTGTTGTAGGAGAATTCAGCATAAGGAAGACAATCCTCCCACTTCATGCCGAAGGAGATCACACAAGCCCTGAGCATATCTTCAAGAATCTGGTTGACACGCTCGACTTGACCGCTAGTTTGAGGATGGAAAGTTGTGCTGAAGCGGATGTTCGTGCCCATGGCCTTCTGAAAAGAATCCCAAAACTTGGAGGTAAAGATGCTACCACGGTCTGAAGAGATCACTTGTGGAATACCGTGCAGAGAGACAATTCGAGAGGTATAGAGTTCCACCAATTGAGCTGCAGTGATTGACTCTTTGATAGGCAGAAAGTGAGCCACTTGGGTGAGTTTGTCGATGACAACGAATATAGCATCATTGCCATGCTTGGATTTTGGAAACCCAGTCACGAAGTCCATCTCAATGTGGTCAAACTTCCATTCTGGAATGGCAAGAGGTTGGAGGAGACCAGCTGGCCTTTGGTGTTCTGCCTTCACTCTTCTGCAAACATCACATTCATTCACGAACTGAGCAATCTCGCGCTTCATTCGAGTCCACCAATAAGCCTGCTTGAGGTCCTGATACATCTTCGTGCTCCCAGGGTGGATGGAGAGGAGAGAATTGTGAGCCTCGTTCATGATCACTTTAGGAGGTCACCTTTGGGTACAACAATACGATCCTCGAAGAAGAGAGTATCCTTGTCATCAAGGCGGTAACACTTGTACTTGGGTTAACTCTTGGCAATCCCAATCTTCACCTTTTTCACCATAGCATCAAGAAGCTGGGCTTGGCGAATCTGGTCTTCCAAGGTAGGATAGACTTGAAGGTTGGTGGGGAAACCTTGAGGAACAACTTGCAGATTAAGTTTGCGGAAAGCTTCACAAAGCTCGGGTTGATAAGGCTTGAGAATCAGACTGTTGCAATAAGCCTTTCTGCTCAATGCATCAGCAATCACATTGGCCTTGCCTGGAGTATACTCGATACTCGGATTATACTCTTGAATCATTTCGACCCATCGAGTTTTCCTGAGGTTGAGATTAGGCTGAGTGAAGATGTACTTGAGACTCTTGTGATCAGTGAAAATGTCCACTTTTCTTCCCAATAAGAGATGTCTCCAAGTCAAAGGAGCATGCACAACTGCCGCCAACTCGAGATCATGAGTGGGGTAGTTCTTCTCATTAGGCTTCAACTGGCGAGGGGTATAAGCAACAACTTTCTTCTCTTGCATCAACACTGCGCCAAGACCTTGGAGAGAGGCATCACAAAAGACCTCGTACGGCTTGGATTCATCAGGCGGAGTCAGAACTGGAGCAGCGATCAATTTCTCTTTCAAAGTGTTGAAAGCAATGTCACACTCCGGAGACCAAATGTACTTGACGTGCTTCTGTAGAAGATTAGAGAGAGGCTTCGCGATCTTAGAAAAGTTTTCAACGAATCTTCGACAGTAGCTTGCGAGACCGAGGAAGCTACGGAGTTGCTTCACGTTCTGAGGAGGTTCCCAATTCACAATTGCAGACACCTTCTCAGGATTCACCGCAATGCCCTTGGCAGAGATGATATGACCAAGATAAAGAACCTCATCGAGCCAAAATTCGCACTTGGAGAACTTGGCATAGAAATTGTGTTCCCTCAACTTATCGAGTACCAAACGCAAGTGCTTGGCTTGATCTTCCTTGTTCTTTGAGAAAACCAGAATGTCGTCGAGATAGACCAAAACGAAGTCATTGGTGTAGGCGTTGAAGATGAAGTTCATCATGCGAGAGAAAGTCGGAGGAGCGTTGACGAGGCCAAAAGACATGACAGTGTATTCGTATGAACCATAGCTTGTCCTGAAAGCCGTCTTGGGAATATCTTGCTCACGGATTCGAATCTGATGATAACCCATACGGAGATCAAGCTTGGAGAATACTTGGGCACCTTTGAGTTGTTCGAACAGCTTGTTGATGTTGGGAAGTGGGTATTTGTTCTTGATGGTCTTCTTGTTCAATGGACGGTAATCCACACAAAGTCGGTCCATTCCATCCTTCTTCTTCACAAAAAGAACACCACAACCCCACGGAGAGGAACTAGGCCGGATGAGACCCATTCTTTCTTGAATATCGAGTTGCTTCTTTAGCTCCTTCAACTCTTCAGGTCCGAGCTTGTAAGGACGCTTGCACACTGGTTCCGTGCCAGGCTCAAGATCAATGACGAATTGAACTGGCCGGTGCGGAGGCATTCCTGGAAGCTCTTCTGGAAAGACGTCTTGATATTCGCAAACGACTGGAATTTGCGAGATAGCATCCAATTCACCCTTCTCATTGAGAGAAAACAGATGGATGGTATCATCACGAGCTGCAAACACAATTACATCCTCAGACGAATGAGTCAATTGAATCTGCCTGGCTGCACAGTCAAGATGAGCCTTGTGCTTAGAAAGCCAATCCATTCCGAGAATAAGATCAATATCTGAATCACCCAGAACAATAGGAGAAGCTAAAAATTTGTAGTCGCCCAACGTGATAGTAATATCCGGGACGCAGAAATTAGCTGTCATTTGCTTGGCCGGTGACACGATTTGCAAAGAATTTTGCAGATACTGATAGTCGCACTCATACTTCGATGCAAAAGGTTTGGAAATGAAACAATGCGATGCACCAGTGTCAAAAAGAACTTTAGCTGGAATATCATTAACAGGAAGGTTACCCATGATGACATCTGATGAATCCTCTGCCTGAGCTGCATTCACCATATTGACCTTGGCGTACTTGGGGTTATGCTTGACCACAGCTGTACTTGCCGATCTGACAGGAGGAAGAAGACGCCTCTGGTTGAAACACTTGTTGGCATAGTGACCCTTCTGTTGGCACTTGTTGCACGTGACCTCTGAAAGCGGACGGTGGTACGGAGCACTCGATCTTGGAGCTTGAGACGAAGTCTTGTTCTGAAAGCCAGGGTTGGGTGGGTGGGAAGAATCACTGCCACCTTTGCTCTTCTGCTGATACAGCTGACGAAACGGAGGAGGAGGAAGCCAATACTTCTGCTGCTTGGCCACTTGAGTAGAGGAAGAAGGAGTAACATCTCTGACTCGCTTCTTGGAAGCATCACACCTCAATTGAGCAGCCTCTTGCTTCAATGCCATGTTGTAGAACTCATCGTACCTCAAGGGCTCAAAGAGGAGAAGAGCGAGCTGAATTTCTTCTCTAAGACCACCCCTGAACTGGTATATCATGCTCTTCTCATCAGGGACGTCCTGCTTGGCAAAGCGGGCGAGCTTCTGAAACAACTTGTTGTAGTCATAGATAGACAAAGAGCCTTGCTTCAGGTTGCGGAATTCCTCACGCTTGCTTTCAACCACGCTCTGAGGGATATGGTGAGCTCTGAAATCTTGACGGAATTCATCCCAAGTGATAACACGTCCACCTCTGGAATCCTTGTACTGCTGGAACCATTCTGCAGCTTGATCTTTGAGTTGGAAGGAAGCGAATTTGACAAAGTCCTCAGGCCTGACGTTACTGCACTCGAAATGCTTGCACAGATCCACAAGCCAATCGTCAGCATCAGTTGCCTCAACACAATTGCTGAAAGTCTTTGGCCCGTTAGCAAGGAACTGGTTGAGTGTAGCAAAGTGATTCTGATTGTTGCCTTGGTTCCCTTGGTTGCCTTGATTGTGCTCTTGAAGAATTTGCATGATCAACTGTGTGTTTGCATTGGTTGCGGCCATCACAGCTTGCCATGCCTCCGGAGGAGGTGGAGGTGGTGGCGGATCAGGATTCGGAGTCGTGCGCGTTGGAGGAGCCATCCTGAAGAGGTTGACATCCATTAGCACATTGATAGACAAATATTGAAGCTGAATCCAATGGAATGAAAATTGCAACATATAGTCTTCACATCCGAACAAAATGAACGAATGCATTCCTCTTGAAATGGTCACGTATCCATAAATTGAGAAGCCACTTAGAATTAAGGTAGAGAAATAAATCAACAAGGTACGGATCAAGAACGAATAATCGGTAAGAAATCCCAATCTCAAACCAAATATCCATGGATGAAGAAACTAGAGCTACTAGAATTCCCACCTATGAAACTCCCGAACCTTTCTGGTTATGCAATCAGGTGTTGGGGATACAGGGGAAGCATAATATCTCACCCAAATCTAGCAAATCCTACATCCAGCTGTATCCATCCTTCAACACATAACCAAGAAAAACTTCGGAAACCATCTACCTCAACCTTCGAAAAGCATCCGTTATACAAGTTATGGCGATACTCCCAAACTCCCGCCCCAGTACTGGGTGGCGTCGAGGTTATCTCACCAACGAACTGCATAAAAGAGATTTTCGATGTCGGCGTACTAAACTCAGGTATTCCAGAACTGCAACGATAAAATTATGACGACAACACCTCAGAGCTCAACCCCCCGGGACACTTCCACAAAACCCCTGACAGGAGGCACAAAGACAATGTTCTCGTCATAAAACCATCGGAACGATTCCAAGATACCCGCGTGATCCTAATTTTTTTTGTGAAATTTGAGAAGAGAAGAGTCAAAACTCTACGTCAGGATGCCTTACCAGAGCGATCAGGAGACTGGGAAGTAAAAAGAATTCCTAAACTCTCCGATATATAATTCCTAAATGACTCAAAACATTTTTCTAGACACAACTCGGCTGCTAAAAACGATCAAGCAATGGGGCTTCTAAGGTCGGGGAAGGCTCTGATACCAACTTGTAACAACCTCGATACGGCTATATCTCCCACGTGTCGAGGCACGACTTAGAGGCATAATCGCATTGAAGGCATATGTCGCAAGTTAGGCAATCTTCAGAACATCCCATGTAATATAGATAATAAAAGGGGAGATAACATAGTTGGCTTACACTCGCCACGTCAATCAAGTACATAAATAACATTACATCATCTAAACACTCATGGCCCGACTACGGCGCCAAAATAAAAGATAACCCAACATGCGACACGGTCCCGATCACCCCAACTGGGCACCACTATTGATCATCAGGAAAAGAAACATAGTATCGTTGAGAGTCTTCGTCAAACTCCCACTTGAGCTCAAGCGCGTCACCTGGAGCGGAATCATTAGGCCCTGCATCTAGTGTAATAGTAATCTCTAAGCCACAGGGACTCAGCAATCTCGCACCCTCGCGGTCAAGACTATTTAAGCTTATAGGTAAGGCAAGGTAAATATGTGGAGCTGCAGCAAGCGACTAGCAAATATGGTGGCTATCCTGTTCGCAAAAGAGAGCGAGAAGAGGAGGCAAAGCGCGAGCGAGAAACTAGAGAGCAACCTGCGCAAACATTACTCCAACACCGTGTCCACCTCCCGGACTCCGCCGAGAAGGGGCCATCACGGTAACACACTCAGTTGATTCATTTTAATTAAGTTAAGGTTCAAGTTATCTACAACCGGACATTAACAAATTCCCATCTGCCCATAACCGTGGGCACGGCTTTCGAAAGTTCAAATCCCTGCAGGGGAGTCCCAACTTAGCCCATGACAAGCTCTCACGGTCAACGAAGGAATAGACCTCCTCCCAAGACGTTCTGATCAGACTCGGTATCTCGGTTCTTCAAGACACTTCGACAGGTTAAAATAAGACCAGCAACACCGCCCGAATGTGCCGACAAATCCCGATAGGAGCTGCACATATCTCGTTCTCAGGGCACACTCAGATGAGCTCTCCATACAACTAAAACCAAACCTCAAGTTTCCCCGAGGGGGCGCTGTACAGGACTCTAGTTTGGACCAACACTCAGAGGAGCACTGGCCCAGGGGGGTTTAAAATAAGATGACCCTCGGGCTCCGGAAACCCAAGGGAAAAAGAGGCTAGGTGGCAAATGGTAAAACCAAGGTTGGGCATTGCTGGAAAAGCTTTAATCAAGGCGAACTATCAAGGGGTTCCCATTATAACCCAACCGCGTAAGGAACGCAAAATCCGGGAACATAACACCGATTTGCCGGAAACTAGGGCGGCAAGAGTGGAACAAAACACTAGGCGAGAGGCCGAGCCTTCCACCCTTTACCAAGTATATAGATGCATTAAGATAACATGGCAATATAATGATATCCCAACAAGTAAATAAATGTTTCAACAAGGAACGGCCTCCAATCTTCACCTGCAACTAGCAACGCTATAAGAGGGGCTGAGCAAAGCGGTAACATAGCCAATCAACGGTTTGCTAGGACAAGGTGGGTTAGAGGTTTGACATGGCAATTTGGGAGGCTTGAAATCAAGTGGTAGGCATCGTAGCATTGGCATAGCAAAAGAGCGAGCAATCTAGCATAGCAAAGATAGTAGTGATTTCGAGGGTATGATCATCTTGCCTGCAAAGTGGTCAGAGTTGACTGGATCCTCGAAAGAAAACTCAACGGGCTCCTCGTTAGTGAACTCGTCTCCCGGCTCTACCCAAACAAGACAAACAAACAACAAGGACACAATCAACCATGTGCAAGGATCAAACAATATGATGCAAGGATGATATGCTATGCGGGATGCGATGCGGGATGCATATGCAAGATTTGACAAGTGATGCATGAACCTGGACTCAACTTGGGAATCCAAGTGTGCCACTGGAAAGATGAGATGAAATCGCTTGAAAACGATATAAAGAACGCTGGAATCGGAGTTACAGTTTGGAAATGGCAAGCAATTCAAATATGACATCGGTCTGCGATTTACAGCAAGTAGCCATCTAAATGCAACAAGATGAACATGCTACAGCACCCAAGCATGACAACAAAATACATGGCAGGGATGCATTCAAGATGCTTAACAAAAGTCTAGCACTGAGCTACGGCCAATTCATCCATTAACAGGTTCAAACAAGCATGGTAAAAATGCATATGGCAAACAGATTTCAGACTTGGTGAAATTAACACTTGTCTGGAATTTCAGATCAGGTAGCACACCTCGCAGCAACAAAACTACATGCTACAGGAACCAAACATGACAAAGTAAAGCATGGCATGGAGCTACTCAAAGAGCTTAACAAAAGTCCCTTAGTGACCTTGAGCCAAAAGGGATCAAAAAATACAATTGTAAGCATGTGAACATGGCAAAAACATAATCAGTTCTCAGACTTGGTGAAAACTGGAACATGCTGAAAACAGATATCAAGTAGGCATGTTTACGAGATCGATGCACTCACTACGGAGCAAGTAATGACCATCTAAGCATACACCCATCAAGAATACACAAAATGCAAGCTAGACATGGCAAGAACAATAGCATAGCATGCACGGATCAACTACAACATCCTCGGCAAAATCACTAACAAGTAGACAATCTGCCCAGATTCACGAAGTAGCAAAAATAGAGCTCGATTGACTCAAGCTAGGGTGCTCCATAATTGCAAACAAAGACATGGAAGGATAGAGCACTATAAGATTAACAAAACATCCTTACTGATCATCCTCAAACGAGGCACGGATCACTAGGAAACAACATGAACATATGGCATCATGAGATAAACAGCTCAAGGACTTAGTGGAAATGCTAAGTCCCTGAAATCAGCATTACCAAGTGCCTCACTTGGCAAGCTTGTGCTAGTCACCACACACATCACAAAAATACATGGGTTGCGCCTCTGGAAAGATGGAAAAACCCTTAACAAAACATATGTAGAGCTCATGGGCATATCATGCACACAATAATCATGGCAAAAATGACAAATACCTAAATGGAGCAGCAGATCTGACAATTATCTCAAGTAGCCCTCTTCTAACAGCATTTCGGGCATCAAGATGAACTCAAATTAAAATGATGCAATGGAATGAAATGATGTACTCTCTGAGACGGACATTTTGATATGATATATGCCCAAAACGGAGGTACGGATGCGGAGTTACGACATGACGAAAATAGCTAAGATATTTAGGGACTTGGGGAAAAAAAAACCTAGGGTTTACTGTAGCAGCGGATCGGGAGCACTGTAGCAAGCCGCCGGATCTAGGTCGCCGGAGACGTCGTTCGCCGGAGACGAGGCGGGGCGGCCGGATCTCTCGCCGGAGAAGTCGTCGGCATCGAGGAGGGGGTCGACCGGAGCTTCAAGGAGGCGGGGCGAGGCGTCGCGGGGCGACACCGAATCTGCGGCGGCGTCGGGCTTGGCGGCGGAGGCGGCGTCGGCGAGCGGGCGGAGATGGTGCGGTGGCGGAGCTCGCCGGCGCC
>NC_057809.1:223846909-223916150 GCF_018294505.1 Triticum aestivum | reverse complement strand
GGCCGGCTCGGGCGAGGAAGGAGGAGGCGCGCGCGGGCGGCGGCGCCCGGGAGCCGGGCCGGGAGGGCCGGCCACGGGCCTAATAGGCCCGCGCGGTCGGCGGCGATGTGGGGACCAGCCCAGGGACAGGTGTCGCGTGAAGATTGGCCGAGGGGGAACGGGGCGGACACGTCCGGCCGTCCGGATTTCGTCCGGCGGCGGCGGGTGGAGTTTTTCTAGGGTTTCGTCCGTGATTTCGAATGGGGGGTCTTTATATAGGCATAGGAGGAGCTAGGAGAGTCCAAATGAGGTGTGGTTTTTGGCCACGCGGTCGTGATCGAATTCTCTAGATGATGGAGAGGGTTTAGGTGGGTTTTGGGCCAAATTGGAGGGGTGTTGGGCTGCAACACACATGAGGCCTTTTCGGTCCCTCGGTTAACCGTTGGAGTATCAAATGAAGTCCCAATGATATGAAACTTGACAGGCGGTCTACGGGTAGTAAACCAAGGCCGCTTGGCAAGTCTCGGTCCAATCCGGAAATATTTAATCCCCACACATGAAAGAAAGCTAGAAATGACCATCGAAGGAGAACGAAGCGCTGGAATGCAAAACGGACAACGGGGAAAATGCTCGAATGCAAGAGATGAACACGTATGCAAATGCAATGCACATGATGACATGCTATGAGATGCATGACAATGATAACAACACACGGAGACAAAAAACCCGAACCCGAGAAAATAAAATAACTTAAAGCCGGAAACGGCAAGAGTTGGAATACATATTGGGAAAGTCATATCCGGGGTGTTACATGTATTAACCTGGAACTTAGTACATGTGTGAATACATAGACAAACAGAGTGTCCCTAGTATGCCTCTACTTGACTAGCTCGTTAATCAAAGATGGTTAAGTTTCCTGACCATAGACATGTGTTGTCATTTGATGAACGAGATCACTCCATTAGAGAATGATGTGATGGACAAGACCCATCCGTTAGCTTAGCATAATGATCATTTAGTTTTATTGTTGTTGCTTTCTTCATGACTTATACATATTCCTCTGACTATGAGATTATTCAACTCCCGAATACCGGAGGAACACCTTGTGTGCTATCAAACGTCACAACGTAAGTAGGTGATTATAAAGATGCTCTACGGGTGTCTCCAAAGGTGTTTGTTGAGTTGGCATAGATCGAGATTAGGATTTGTCACTCCGAGTATCGGAGAGGTATCTCTGGGCCCTCTCGGTAATGCACATCATTGTAAGCCTTGCAAGCAATGTAACTAATGAGTTAGTTGCGGGATGATACATTGCGGAACGAGTAAAGAGACTTGCCGGTAACGAGATTGAACTCGGTATGAGGATACAGACGATCTAATCTCGGGCAAGTAACATACCGATGACAAAGGGAATAACGTATGTTGTTATGCGGTTTGACCGATAAAGATCTTCGTAGAATATGTAGGAGCCAATATGAGCATCCAGGTTCCGCTATTGGTTATTGACCGGAAATGTGTCTCGGTCATGTCTACATAGTTCTCGAACTCGTAGGGTCCGCACGCTTAACGTTCGATGACGATTTGTATTATGAGTTATGTGTTTTGGTGACCTAAGTTTGTTCGGAGTCCCGGATGAGATGACGGACATGACGAGGAGTCTCGAAATTGTTGAGAGGTAAAGATTCATACATTGCAAGGTTATATTCGAATATCGCAATGGTTCCGAGTGATTCGGGTTTTTTTTCCGGAGTACCGAGGGGTTACCGGAACCCCCGGGGAAGTGTTGGGCCAACATGGGCCTAAGGGAGAGAGAGGGAAGCCCACAGGGGGTGGCCGCGCGCCCCCCTCTGTGACGCCCGGATGCCAATGATGCCACGTCACCTCGATTTCTTGTTGATAAACTCGCATTGATTCGAAATCGATTTAAATTCAAATTCAAAATCAAGTCAAACGGTAAAAAATTTCAAATGTTAAACTAAAATATTTGGGTTGTGCCAACTAATGCATATGTAATTATGGTGGAGAACCCACACCTTTATGAAATGATTAGATACTCTAAATGAATAAAACCATAGCAAAACAATTATTTAAATGATTTTAAATATTAAACAAATATTAAATTAGTTTATTTAACCACCCAACTTTTTATGGTAGAGGGTTGTTCTGAAACCATATTTTAGGAGCTATAGTTATATTTTATAAAAAAACTAAAATAAAGTGTTACTACTAAAACGGAAAATAATAAATAAAGAAAAGAAAAAACAAACAAAACAAAAAGACACGTAAACAACAGGACCCCCCACTGGGCCAACCGGCCCAGCTGGAGACCAGACCGGCCTAGGCCGCCCCCTCACTCCTCCATAACGCCCCACCCCGGTCAATCCTACCCCTGAGTCGCCCCATTTCCCCCCTCCACGTTCGCCTCCCGCTGCTTCCCCCGATCCAGATTGGGCGCTCACCGTCGCCGCCGCTTGTGACGCCACCGCCTGGAGCCCCGCACCTCGTCGGACCGCCCCATCGTCGTCGTCGCCTCCTCGTCCTTCTCCCTGCCGGACCGCCCTGAGCCTGGAGCCGCTCGACCCTGACGCCGGCACCTTCCCCGAACGGTGCTGCCCTTCGCCGCCCACCATCGCCGGCAACACCGCCGCCACCTCCCCGAGCCCACTGCCCCCCTGCAGCTCCCATGTGAGGAACCCCCTCCTACCGTCCTTTCCCTCGTCTTGTACGACCGCTGTCCGCCACTCACTCGCATTGCGCGCGTGTGCGCCGGCGTGCACCACGGCGCCCCGCGCGCCTTCCCGCTCATGGCTCATGTCGCGCCGCGCCGACTTCGCCCCTTGGCAGCCCTGCTCGCCGCAACCGCCCCGCTCGTCGGCCCCGCCGCTCGCCCTCGGATCCCGTCTACCGCTGCTCTGCACAGCCGCGCCCGCCGCCCCCTTCCCCCTGCTTGGCTCGCCATCGCCCCGCCTGGTTTGTGCCTGCCTACCGTGCTGCTCTGCTCCTTGCGCCGCTCCTCACGCGAGGCCCACGCCTTCCTGGTCCGACGTCGTGGCCGCTGCCGCACCCGTCGTCCCGCTCCAACCACTCCGGCCCCAACGCCCTCTCCTCCTTCTCCGGCGACCGCCCGCACACCCGCGGCCTCGCCTTAGCTCTACCCGCGCCGCTCCCGATTGCCGCTTGCCTCGTAGCGCCAGGCCGCGCCCCGCGCGCGCACTCAACGTCGTCACCTTGGGCCGTCGGCTCCCTCCGCCTCCGCGCCGCTCCGGCCACCTACCGGTGCCGTGGCCGCCGGCGCTGGGCGGCCCCCGTTGCGGCTGCGCCCGCCCCTCGCTTGTGTGCGCGCAACCACCGCCCGACGCCCGTGACCCGACGCCCGTTAAGGCCTTTGGCCCTATGACAAACGGGGCCCAGCCCAGAACGTTTTTTTAGAATAAAAAAACAATAATGAAAAAATATTTAATTAATTAATTAACTTAATTAATCCTGATTAGATTAGCTAATTACTTAATTAACCTGACTAATCTGCTAAACTAATTAATTTAATTAATTAGTTAACAGAGTATGACATGTGGGACCCACACGTTAGTTTGACCCAGTCAACCCCTCTGTTGACTGCTGACATCATGCTAATGTCAGTAAGCACTATTCTGGATATGTTGAATTAAAATAATTAATTAAATCCTAAAAATGATTTGAATCTTTTAAAGTTAAAATAAAATAAACCGCTGCTCGGTTAGAAAAACTTTGTACATGAAAGTTGCTCAGAACGATGAGACGAATCCGGATACGCAGCCCGTTCGTCCGCCACACATCCCTAGCATAGCGAACACGCAACTTTCCCCCTCCAGCTCATCTGTCCGAAAATGCAAAACACCGGGGATACTTTCCCGGATGTTTTCCCCCTTCGCCAGTAGCACCTAATACCGCGTTAGGTCACCTCTAGCACCATGTATTGCCATGTTATGCTTTGTGATGCTTTGATTGCTCTATTATTTATTGTGTTCCCCTCCGTTACTTCTTTCCGGTAAACCCCGAGACCGCTGTCGATACCCCCATGATCGACTATATCGACGACGAACCCTTCTTGCTGGAGCAACCAGGCATGCCCCCCTAATCACCAGATATCGCCTATTCTCTCTCTACTGCTTGCATTAGAGTAGTGTAGCATGTTACTGCTTTCCATTAATCATATTCTGATGCATAGCCTGTCATTGTTGCTACAACTGTTGATACCTTACCTGCAATCCTAAAAGCTTAGTATAGGATGCTAGTTTATCATCAGTTGCCCTACATTCTTGTCAGTCTGCCATGCTATACTATCGGGCCATGAGCACGTCGGGTGTTGATCACGGGTATATATTACATACTTTATACATATTACATGTTGTGACTAAAGTCGGGTCGGCTCATTGAGTACCCGCAAGTGATTCCGATGTTGGGGGTTGAAGGGGCATGTGGTTCCACCTAGGTAGTGGTGGGCCTGGGTTCCCGATGGCCCCCGACTATTACTTTGAGGCGGAGCAACATGTCAGGTTGAGACCACCTAAGAGAGAGGTGGACCTGGCCCTGGTCGGCGTCCGTGGATAATTCAATTAACACGCTTAACGAGATATGGGTATTTGATCTGAGTCTGGCCACTGGCCTATACGCACTAACCAACTACGCGAGAACATTTATGGGCACTCGACGTCGTGGTATCAGCCGAAGCCTTCGTGATGTCAGCGACTGAGCGGCGCGCGCCAGGTTGGACCGCGTAACGCAACTTCCTTTGTAATGGAGGTTGCTAGGTCTGCTCTCCGGCCGCCCACGCAACATGCAGGTGTGCAATGGGCGATGGTCCCAGACCCCTGCGCCATAGGATTTAGACCGGCGTGCTGACCTCTCTATTGTGCCTAGGTAGGGCTGCGACGTGTTGATCTTCCAAGGCCGGGCATGACCTAGAAAAGTGTGTCCGGACAAAGGGGATCGAGCGTGTTGGGAAATGTGGTGCACCCCTGCAGGGAAGTTGATCTATTCAAATAGCCGTGTCCCTCGGTAAAAGGATGACCCGGAGTTGTACCTTGACCTTATGACAACTAGAACTGGATACTTAATAAAACACACCCTTCCAAGTGCCAGATACAACTGGTGATCGCTCTCTCATAGGGCGACGAGGGGAGGATCACCGGGTAGGATTATGCTATGTGATGTTACTTGGTGAACTTACCATCTACTCTCTTCTTCTGCTGCAAGATGGAGGTTACTAGAAGCATAGTCTTCGAAAGGACTAGCTATCCCCCCTTATTCCGGCATTCTGCAGTTCAGTCCACATATGCTACCCCTTTTCCATTTGATACCAATGCATGCATATGTAGTTTAACTCCTTGCTTGTGAGTACTTTGGATGAGTACTCACGGTTGCTTTGCTCCCCCTTTCCCCCCTTTCTATACCCGATTGCTGCGACCAGATGATGGAGTCCAGGAGCGAGACGCCACGTCGACGACGACTCCTACTACACTGGAGGCGCCTACTACTATGTGCAGGCCGCTGATGACGACCAGGAGTAGTTTAGGAGGATCCCAGATAGGAGGCATGCGCCTCTTTCAATCTGTATCCCAGTTTGTGCTAGCCTTCTTAAGGCAAACTTGTTTAACTTATGTCTGTACTCAGATATTGCTGCTTCCGCTGACTCGTCTATGATCGAGCTCTTTTATTCGAGCCCTCGAGGTCCCTGGCTTGTAATATGATGCTTGTATGACTTATTTTTATTTGTAGAGTTGTGTTGTGATATCTTCCCGTGAGTCCCTGATCTTGATCGTACACGTTTGCGTGTATGATTAGTGTATGATTAAATCGGGGGCATCACAAGTTGGTATCAGAGCAGACTGCCTGTAGGAATCCCCCTTCCACATTCCTCGGCTAAGTTGAGTCTAGTCGATGAAAATTGTTTTACTAACATGGATGTGCGGCCCATGGGCCCACGTCGCCATTGGGTAGTATTAGGATCTTTTATTTCTCGTCTATGCTCTGGGACTTTGATCTCTCTTCTATTCGGGTTAAATGATTTTACTAACTGCGACTCTAGGTTCTCGTAAATACTTTCTCCCGGAGAGCCCCTCGGTCCGGACGATCGCTTGCTTCACCAAAAGATTCAGAAGATACTCTTCGAGGTTTTTCCAAGACCCTTGTGCCCATCGACTTTACAATTCCCTTCCACTGATATACCCTTATGGATAACTACCTTCATTTGTCATTCATACATTCATCCCCCATTGTTCTTGTTATTACAAGAAGCCTCGAAATACTCTCGATTGTTCCGAGAATACTTTGAGCTTACTGCTTTGCAGTTCATTACCACATGAAAGCCATTACGAATAATTCCTCATATTTATCGGGGATTCGTTCATCCCCAATGGTTCATGCGTTTCATAAAATTCTTTGAAATGCTATTCGATCTTTTGAAAATCCTCAGCAGCCTATTGCTTTTGAGTTCCTTGCCTTCCCGCATTATGGTTAATTCCATATTTCTAGTAATCTCTATTGACATTCTTTGTCACTATCATTTTGAGCCCCTTGACTCAATATGTTGCGAATGCTCGCAATCCTCAATCAGATCCTAGAATTCATCCTTCCGTCTCAGACGTCATTTTAAAACATGAGCTGGATCTCGACCAATCAAATTGCCATCGATTGTACCCCCTAAGGCTATTCTACTTATCCTTCCCTAGTAGAGCCTTGCTTCTGATCCCTTGTCTTGGAATTCATAATTCCTTTGCATTTGAGCTTTGAGTTAGTCAGATGTTTCTATAATCTGATCTCCTTGCATTCTTTCTTCCTCTGGTTGAGTATTGATGCTCACATTGGATCCCTTGTGGACCACCAGACCCTTTGTCGGGTTTTATCCAACAACGTCCTTCATATTTAATAAGCTTGTGAGCCTTTCCTTGGATACATAATGCCTTTGGTAAATTGTATCATCTGCTTTCTCAAGCATGCTCTACTATCGAGCTTGTGTTATTTACTCTGAAGTTTGTGATATATGTTCCTAAGATGCCCTGATGGGTTGAACCCTTGGACCTATGCCTTCCCTAATCCGTGTTAACCCAAAAGATTTCACGGGTCATACTTATCTGGTATTGCACCAGGTAAAACTTTCAACAACTAATTTAATTTTCGAAAAGAGAGAGGTGAATGAAAGGTTATACATTGAAGAAGTGGGAGTCGGCCTTGAACTTGTGTTCATGCCCATGGACCCGATGTGGAACTTATCATGGAAGCTTCTTGCAAAATATTTAATCATTTGGGTAATTCTTTCGGTGTCATTAAATTGGATCCCTTGCAGCTATTGTTCCGACCATATTCTTCTTCTTTGATCCCATTTCTCAGACAAGTTGAAGTACTTATCTTTTGCAGGTCAATGCATCTATCCAACCTCTATTCGGCTCTACCTTCGAGTATACCCTCCAGTATCTCGAGAATATCAAAGAACTATGTTGCTTCCTATGGGTCTTCTTCTAGTGTTGCTCCTCACCGAGTTCAGATTTCCCCCAGGTTCTGAGTTATTTCACTCAAGAACACCGATAAGTGAATCGATTCCACACTCCGATTCAATAACTCTAAGTAATTTTCATTGCTTATGAGTTTATTAATCCTTCTAGTCATTCCTAGCCTGATCGGTTATATCATTATCGTGCGACCTTTTTAACTGTGCTAATTTTAATTGTGCTACTTGGTTCTTCTTTCTGGAGCACAATTTTCGATGATGAGCTAAGCTTACGTCTATCTTCCTTGTCATATATTATTGCCTTGAACAACAATACTTGATTGTGAGTTTGTGTCATACCCATGGTTCCAATAGCCATTCGCTTCTTTGACTTGATGCCATCGTCGATCGATTACACCTTCATGAAATATCTCGACAAATGTGTCGTGATCATCAACATTCTAAGCTCTTCCAAAATATCTATCGAATTCTTGATGAGAAATACCATCCTTGCCCCTCGATGGATTGTGTTATATCGACAACGTTAATGCCCTCCCTCCAACACAAACTTACTCATGTTTTGTGTACTGCCTTGAGTTCCTTTCTATCTAGCTTGTGATATGTTCTACCTTGGAGTATTACCATCTCTTATGTCAAGGATGTCATGTGAATTTCACCACCTCTTGAATTATTGATATAAGTGATACTTCACCATCACCATTTTTTTCTTGGTCCCCATGTATTTCTAGCTGGAATACCGACAAATGTACTGTGATGTGTAATTTCAAAACTTCTAGCAACCCTATTGCTTGAGGTTATTGGTTGATATCTTGATTCTTAGTCTATTGGTTATTGAATCACCATTCTAACATCGACCGTGCTATTTAGTCCATCCTTCCAGGTGCACATTTCGATCAATGTTTACTCGTGGATGGTCTCCTCGAACATACTTTGTTATCTACTTTGGTATGTCCAATATTATCTCCTTGTTCACATGATTCTGGAAATCCATCTTTTTAGAAACCTTGATGAATTGTCGCTGAGTCCATCAGCCACCTCCTCATCCTCTCCTTGGCTTAATGATGAACTCTTGTTTCGGGACTCATGTCCATAGTTCATTTCCCGAGAATTTTACAATGTCATCTTGACAATTTGTGTTGCACCTTTCTTCTCAGGCATCCTGAGTCTGAGTTATCCTCACACCACTCAGATTTGAATCTCGACCAGATATGATGGTTGGAACATATTTCCAAGAGTTATCACATTCGTCTTTATGTGACCCGGTAAGGTGATGTTGTGCCTAGCACACCTGGCCCGAGGCCCTGTTGTTATAGATTCCTTTTCAGCAAGGTTATCCATTCTTCCATGAGGAAATTGTAAGACTTGTTCTACAAGTTATTCCTGATGGATCTTTTGTGTTTCCAAAGTCTGATCTTCATATGTTGACCATGTCAATGCTATCTTGAAGCATGTATATGGTATTCCTATTTTCAACAAGAACATTTGAAGCCAATGCTAAATGTTTCCTGCTCAATTATCCAAACACCGTTGTATGGGTAATATCATGAAATTTCTCTCCCCTTACCTAAAGGGTTTTCCTACATGATATCCTGCCAGGGATATCATGCTCTGCTTGTCCTTGGGAAGGATATATCCCTGAATTATGTGTTTAAACACATTTTCCTTTCCATTGTTCTGTTTAATATGATGATCACCTTTTCCTTTCCATTGTTTTGTTTAGCCTTACTCGTGATCTATATGATCTAAGCAGTAATATTCTCCTGTTTTTGTAAACACCTTGGTGTAGTAATATTCTCCTGCTTTTGTAAACACCTTGGTGTACAACCGTGTCGGTAAGATCCTGTTGCTTATGTTGACGGCATTCCGGTAACCACCGATGGATGAGAACTTTGCCTATTGGTCCGCCTCGTTTCAACGAGCAGGAAAATCGTTCTCTTCATCCCTCGCCCTTGGTATCGATATTGTTGCCGATATAACTGACATGTTATTCTCTGACATGCCTTGCTATCATAACCGTGCAAGATGTCACCGCTCTGTCTACTTCTAACCCACAGCTCCACAGGATCAAAACCTGACTCTCCTGGACACCCCCTGTTCCCAAAGATACTCCTCGCGCATGTCCTCGTAGGTAATTCATGAGCCACCTTCCGAGAGATCGTCAATTCTGGTATCAGACACAAAACTAATTCTCGTTTCTCTGAACCCCTTCACGCGTTGTTTCAGACAATGGCGATTGTCGATCCACTTGAAACTTCTTATGGTACCTTCTTACTTTGCTCTCAATGTGTTTCATTTTTTCAACTCAAGAGAAACTCCCGTGTTCATTCTTGGGATACCCCCCATTTTTCCTTATAACATTCTATTGTTGAAGAGCTACCCCTTATCCTTTTCGTAAGTACAATGGAGTAACCGAAGAAAGGATGTTGACTTCATCATGATGACCCGAAGCCAATAAATGAAGACATCAATGCTATGGACCGACCTCTTCGAGAAGAGCAACCAAGACCGAGAAGACTCGTTAGAACTTCGTAACCGGACCTTTCCCCCTTACTCCATACCTTAAATCTCGGGACGAGATTTCTTGTAGTGGAGGAGATTTGTGACGCCCGGATAATTAAGCTACAGTAATTCCATGCCAATGATGCCATGTCACCTCGATAACTGTTGATAAACTCGCGTTGATTCGAAATCGATTCAAATTCAAATTCAAAATCAAGTCAAACAGTAAAGTTTTTCAAATGTTAAAACTAAAATGTTCAGGTTGTGCCAACTAATGCATAGGTAATTATGGTGGAGAACCCACACCTTTATGGAATGATTAAATACTCTAAATGAATAAAACCATAGCAAAACAATTATTTAAATGATTTTAAATATTAAACAAATATTAAATTAGTTTATTTAACCACCCAACTTTTTATGGTAGAGGGTTGTTCTCAAACCATATTTTAGGAGCTATAGTTATATTTTATAAAAAAACTAAAATAAAGTGTTACTACTAAAACGAAAAATAATAAATAAAGAAAAGAAAAACAAACAACCAAAAAGAAACGTAAAACAAACAGGACCCCCCCCCCACTGGGCCAACCGGCCCAGCTGGCCACCAGACCGGCCCAGGCCGCCCCCTCACTCCTCCATAACGCCCCACCCCGGTAAAACCTACCCCCGAGTCACCCCACTTCCCCCTCCACGTTCGCCTCCCTCTGCTTCCCCCGATCCAAATCGGGCGCTCGCTGTCGCCGCCGCTTGTATTGTCGCCGCCCGGAGCCCCGCACCTCGTCGGACCGCCCCACCGTCGTCGTCGCCTCCTCGTCCTCCTCCCTGCCGGACCGCCCCGAGCCCCGAGCCGCTCGACCATGACGCCGGCACCTTCCCCGAAAGGCGCTTCCCTTCGCCGCCCACCATCACTGGCAACAACACCGCCGCCACCTCCCCGAGCCCACTGCCTCCCCCTGCAGCTCCCATGTGAGGAACCCCCTCCTACCGTCCTTTCCCTCGTCTTGTACGGCCGCTGTCCGCCACTCACTCGCATCGCGCGCGCGTGCGCCGGCACGCACCACGGCACCCCGCGCGCCTCCCCCGCTCATGGCTCCTACCGCGCCGTGCCGACTTTGCCCCTCGGCAGCCCTGCTCGCTGCAACCACCCCGCTCGTCGGCCCTGCTACTCTGCTATTGCCGCCGCTCGCCCTCGAATCGCGTCTACCGCTGCTCTGCACAGCCGCGACCGCTGCCCCCTTCCCCCCGCTTGCCTCGCCATCGCCCTGTCTGGCATGTGCTCGCCTCCCGCGCTGCTCTGCTCCTTGCGCCGCTCCTCACGCGAGGCCCGCGCCTTCCCGGTCCAACGTCGTGGCTGCTACTGCGCCCGCCGTCCCGCTCCAGCCACTTCGGCCCTAACGCCCTCCCTCCTTCTCCGGTGACCGCCGGCACACCCATGGCCTCGCCTCTGCTCTACCCGCGCCACTCCCCACTGCCCCTTGCCTCGCAGCGCTGGGCCGCGCCCCGCGTGCGCACTCAACGTCGTCGCCTTGGGCCGTTGGCTCCCTCTGTCTCCGCGCCGCTCCGGCCGCCTGCCAGTGTCGTGGCCGCCGGCGCTGGGCGGCGCCCGCCCCTAGCCTGTGTGCCCGCAACCACTGCCCGACGCCCGTTAATGCCTTTGGCCCTATGACAAACGGGGCCCAGCCCAGAACGTTTTTTTAAAGAATAAAAAATTAAATATTAATTAATTAATAAATTAACTTAATTAATCCTGATTAGATTAGCTAATTACTTAATTAACCTGACTAATCTGCTAATTAAACTAATTAATTTAATTAATTAGTTAATAGAGTATGACATGTGGGACCCACATGTCAGTTTGACCCAGTTAACCCCTCTGTTGACTGCTGGCGTCATGCTGACGTCAGCAAGCACTATTCCGGATAATGTTGAATTAAAATAGTTAGTTAAATCCTAAAAATGATTTAAATCTTTTAAAAATAATATAAAATAAACCATTGCTCGGTTGGAAAATCTTTGTACATGAAAGTTGCTCAGAACAACGAGACGAATCCAGATATGCAGCTCGTTCGTCCGCCACACATCCCTAGCATAGCGAACATGCAACTTTCCCCCTCCGGCTCAGCTGTCCGAAAACGCAAAACACCGGGGAACTTTCCCGGATGTTTTCCCCCTTCGCTAGTAGCACCTAATACCGTGTTAGGTCACCTCTACCACCACGTATTGCCATGTTATGCTTTGTGATGCTTTGATTGCTCTATTATTTATTGTGTTCCCCTCCGTTACTTCTTTCCGGTAAACCCCGAGACCGTTGTCGGTACCCCTGTGATCGACTACATCGACGACAAACCCTTCTTGTCGGAGCAACCAGGCAAGCCCCCCCTTGATCACCAGATATCGCATATTCTCTCTCTACTGCTTGCATTAGAGTAATGTAGCATGTCACTGCTTTTCGTTAATCCTATTCTAATGCATAGCCTGTCAATGTTGCTACAACTGTTGATACCTTACCTGCAATCCTGAAAGCTTAGTATAGGATGCTAGTTTACCATCAGTGGCCCTACATTCTTGTCAGTCTTCCATGCTATACTATCGGGCCATGATCACGTCGGGTGTTGATCACGGGTATATATTATATACTTTATACATATTACATGTTGTGACTAAAGTCGGGTCGGCTCGTTGAGTACCCGCAAGTGATTCCGATGTTGGGGGTTGAAGGGGCAGGTGGTTCCACCTAGGTAGTGGTGGGCCTGGGTTCCCGACGGCCCCCAACTGTTACTTTGAGGCGAAGCGACAGAGCAGGTTGAGACCACCTAAGAGAGAGGTGGGCCTGGCCCTGGTCGGCGCCCGTGGATAATTCAATTAACACGCTTAAGGAGATCTGGGTATTTGATTTGAGTCTGGCCACTGGCCTATACGCACTAACCAACTACGCGGGAACAATTATGGGCACTCGACATCGTGGTATCAGCCGAAGCCTTCGTGACGTTAGCGATTGAGCGGGGCGCGCCAGGTTGGACCGCGTAATGCAACTTCCTTTGTAATGGAGGTTGCTAGGTCTGCTCTCCGGCCTCCCATGCAACGTGCATGTGTGCAATGGGCGACGGGCTTGTAATATGATGCTTGTATGACTTATTTTTATTTGTAGAGTTGTGTTGTGATATCTTCCCGTGAGTCCCTGATCTTGATCGTACACGTTTGCGTGTATGATTAGTGTATGATTAAATCGGGGGCGTCACACCCTCCTTGGGAGTCTGAATAGGACAAGGAGGAGGGGGCGGCGCCCCCTTCCCTTTCCCTCTCCCTCTCCTTCCTATTCCCTCCGGTGGTGAAAGGAAAATGGGGGGGTCCTACTTGGACTAGGAGTCCAAGTAGGATTCCCCCCATGGCGCGCCCCTCCTAGCCGCCGGCCTCTCTCCCCCCTCCTTTATATATGTGGGCAGAGGGCACCCCAAAAGGCACACCAAGATTTCTCTTAGCCTTGTGCGGTGCCCCCCTCCACAGTTTACTCCTCCGGTCATATTTTCGTAGTGCTTAGGTGAAGCCCTACGCGTATCACATCACCATCAACATCACCACGTCGTCGTGCTGTCGAACTCTCCCTCGACCCTCTACTGGATCAAGAGCTCGAGGGACGTCATCGAGCTGAACGTGTGCTAAACACGGAGGTGCTATATGTTCGATACTTGGATCGGTTAGATCATGAAGATGTTCGACTACATCAACCGCATTAACCTAACGTTTCCGCTTTCGGTCTACGAGGGTACATGGACACACTCTCCCCCTCTTGTTGCTATGCATATCCTATGTAGATCTTGCGTGATTGTAGGATTATTTTTGAAATTGCATGCTACGTTCCCCATCAGTGGTATCAGAGCCAGGTTTATGCGTAGATGATATGCACGAGTAAAACACAAAGAGTTGTGGGCGATAATAGTCATACTGCTTACCACCAACGTCTTACTTTGATTCAGCGGCATTGTTGGATGAAGCGGCCCGGACCGACATTACATGACCGCGTTCATGAGACTGGTTCTACTGACGTGCTTCACACACAGGTGGTTGGTGGGTGTCTGTTTCTCCAACTTTAATTGAATCGAGTTTGACTATGGCCAGTCCTTGTTGAAGGTTAAAACAACACACTTGACAAAAAATCATTGTGGTTTTGATGCGTAGGTAAGAACGGTTCTTGCTAGAAGCCCGTAGGAGCCACGTAAAACTTGCAACAACAAAGTAGAGGACGTCTAACTTGTTTTTGCAGGGCATGTTTTGATGTGATATGGTCAAGACGTGATGAGATATAAATTGTTGTATGAGATGATCATGTTTTGTAAAAGTTATCAGCAACTGGCAGGAGCCTTATGGTTGTTGCTTTATTGTTTGAAATGCAATCGCCATGTAATTAATTTACTTTATCACTAAGCGGTAGCGATAGTCGTAGAAGCAATAGTTGGCGAGACAACAACGACACTACGATGGAGATCAAGGTGTCTAGCCAATGACGATGGAGATCATGACAATGCTTTGGAGATGGAGATCAAAGGCACAAGATGATGATGGCCATATCATGTCACATATTTTGATTGCATCTGATGTTTATCTTTTATGCATCTTATTTTGCTTGGTACGGTGGTAGCATTATAAGATGATCCATCACTAAATTTCAAGGTACAAGTGTTCTCCCTGAGTATGCACCGTTGATACAGTTCGTCGTGCCGAGACACCACGTGATGATTGGGTGTGATAAGCTCTACGTTCACATACAACGGGTGCAAGCCAGTTTTGCACATGCAGAATACTCGGGTTAAACGTGACGAGCCTAGCATATGCAGATATGGCCTCGGAACACTGAGACCGAAAGGTTGAACGTGAATCATATAGTAGATATGATCAACATAGTGATGTTCACCATTGAAAACTACTCCATCTCATGTGATGATCGGACATGGTTTAGTTGATATGGATCACGTGATCATTTAGATGACTAGAGGGATGTCTATCTAAGTGGGAGTTCTTTAGTAATATGATTAATTGAACTTTAATTTATCATGAACTTAGTACCTGGTAGGTTTTGCATATCTATGTTGTTGTAGATCAATGGCCCGTGCTATCGCTCCCTTGAATTTTAATGCATTCCTAGATAAAGCTAAGTTGAAAGATGATGGTAGCAACTACACGGACTGGTTTCGTAACTTGAGGATTATCCTCATTGCTGCACAGAAGAATTACGTCCCGGAAGCACCGCTAGGTGCAAGACCCGCTGCAAGAGCAACTCCGAACGTTATGAACGTCTGGCAGAGTAAAGCTGATGACTACTTGATAGTTCAGTGTGCCATGCTTTACGGCTTAGAATCAGGACTTCAAAGACATTTTGAACGTCATGGAGCATATGAGATGTTCTAGGAGTTGAAGTTAATATTTCAAGCAAATGCCCGAATTGAGAGATATGAAGTCTCCAACAAGTTCTATAGCTGCAAGATGGAGGAGAATAGTTCTGTCAGTGAACACATACTCAGATTGTTTGGGTACCATAATCAATTGACTCAGCTGAGAGTTAATCTTCCTGATGATAGTGTCATTAACAGAGTTCTTCAATCACTGCCACGAAGCTATAAAGGCTTCGTGATGAACTATAATATGCAAGGTATGGAAAAGACAATTCTTGAGCTCTTCGCGATGCTAAAGGCTGCGGAGGTAGAAATCAAGAAGGAGCATCAAGTGTTGATGGTAACAAGACCACTCGTGTCAAGAAAAAGGGCAAAAGGGAAGAAGGGGAACTTCAAGAAGAACAACAAGCCAGTTGGTGCTCAAGGGAAGAAGCCCAAGTCTGGACCTAAGCCTGAAACTGAGTGCTTCTACTGCAAAGGGACTAGTCACTGGAAGCTGAATTGCCCCAAGTATTTGGCGGATAAGAATGATAGCAAAGTGAAAGGTATATTTGATATACATGTTATTGATGTGTACCTTACTAATGCTCGTAGTAGCGCCTGGGTATTTGATACTGGTTTTGTTGCTCATATTTGCAACTCAAAACAGGGACTACGGATTAAACGAAGATTGGCAAAGGACGAGGTGACGATGCGCATGGGAAATGGTTCCAAAGTCGATGTGATCGCCATCGGCAGCTACCTCTACATCTACCCCTGGGATTAGTTTTAGACCTAAATAATTGTTATTTGGTGCCAGTGTTGAGCAAGAACATTATATCTTGATCTTGTTTGATGCGAGACGGTTATTCATTTAAATCGGAGAATAATGATTGTTCTATTTATATGAGTAATATCTTTTATGGTCATGCACCCTTGATGAGTGGTCTATTTTTGTTGAATCTCAATTGTAGTGATACACATATTCATAATATTGAAGCCAAAAGATGCAAAGTTAATAATGATAGTGCAACTTATTTGCGGCACTGCCGTTTAGGTCATATTGGTGTAAAGCGCATGAAGAAACTCCGTGCTGATGGGCTTTTGGAATCACTTGATTATGAATCACTTGATGCTTGCGAACCATGCCTCATGGACAAGATGACTAAGACTCCGTTCTCTCGAACAATGGAGCGAGCAACTGACTTGTTGGAGATAATACATAGTGATGTATGCGGTTCGATGAGTGTTGAGGCTCATGGCGGGTATCGTTATTTTCTAACCTTCACAGATGATTTGAGCAGATATGGGTATATCTACTTAATGAAACATTATCTGAAACATTTGAAAAGTTCAAAGCATTTTAGAGTGAAGTGGAAAATCATCGTAACAAGAAAATAAAGTTTCTATGTGATCGCGGAGGTGAATATTTGAGTTATGAGTTTGGTCTTCATTTGAAACAATGTGGAATAGTTTCACAGCTCATGCCACCTGGAACACCACAGCGTAATGGTGTGTCCGAATGTTGTAACCATACTTTATTAGATATGGTGCGATCTATGATGTCTCTTACCGATTTACCGCTATCATTTTGGGGTTATGCTTTAGAGACGGCTGCATTCACATTAAATAGGGAACCATCTAAATCAGTTGAGACGACACCATATGAATTGTGGTTTAGCAAGAAATCTAAGCTATCGTTTCTTAAAGTTTGGGGTTGCGATGCTTATGTGAAAAAGCTTCAACCTGATAAGCTCGAACCCAAATCCGAGAAATGTGTCTTCTTAGGATACCCAAAAAAACTGTTGGGTACACCTTCTATCACAGATCCGAAGGCAAGATATTTGTTGCTAAGAATGGATCCTTTCTAGAGAAGGAGTTTCTCTCGAAAGAAGTGAGTGGGAGGAAAGTAGAACTTGATGAGGTAATTGTACCTTCTCCCGAATTGGAAAGTAGTTCATCACAGAAGATCAGTTGCAGTGATTCCTACACCAATTAGTGAGGAAGTTAATGATGGTGATCATAAAACTTCAGATCAAGTTACTACCGAACCTCATAGGTCAACCAGAGTACGATCCGCACCAGAGTGGTATGGTAATCCTGTTCTGGAGGTCATGTTACTTGACCATGACGAACCTACGAACTATGAGGAAGCGATGATGAGCCCAGATTCCGTGAAATGGCTTGAGGCCATGAAATCTGAGATGGGATCCATGTATGGGAACAAAGTGTGGAGTTTGGTTGACTTACCCGATGATAGGCAAGCCATAGAGAATAAATGGATCTTCAAGAAGAAGACTGACGCTGACTGTAATGTTACTGTCTATAAAGCTCGACTTGTTGCGAAAGGTTTTTGACAAGTTCAAGGAGTTGACTACGATGCGACCTTCTCACCCGTAGCGATGCTTAAGTCTATCCAAATCATGTTAGCAATTGCCGCATTTTATGATTATGAAATTTGGCAAATGGATGTCAAAACTGCATTCCTTAATGGA
Organism: Triticum aestivum; assembly: GCF_018294505.1. Lineage (NCBI taxonomy): Eukaryota > Viridiplantae > Streptophyta > Magnoliopsida > Poales > Poaceae > Triticum > Triticum aestivum. The sequence goes on along the minus strand of NC_057809.1, from coordinate 223,898,328 downwards.
TATCCTAAAGAAGAGTTGTATATGATGCAACCAGAAGGTTTTGTCGATCCTAAAGGTGCTAACAATGTGTGCAAGCTCCAGCGATCCATTTATGGACTGTGCAAGCCTCCCGGAGTTGGAATATACGTTTTGATAGTGTGACCAAAGCATATGGTTTTATACAGACTTTTGGAGAAGCCTATATTTACAAGAAAGTGAGTGGGAGCTTTGTAGCATTTCTAATATTATATGTGGATGACATATTGTTGATTGGAAATAATACAGAATTTCTGGATAGCATAAAAGGATACTTGAATAAGAATTTTTCAATGAAAGACCTTGGTGAAGCTGCATATATATTGGGCATCAAGATCTATGGAGATATATCAAGACGCTTAATTGGACTTTCACAAAGCACATACCTTGATAAAGTTTTGAAGAAGTTCAAAATGGATCAGTCAAAGAAAGGATTCTTGCATGTGTTACAAGGTGTGAAGTTGAGTCAGACTTAATGCCCGACCACTACAGAAGATAGAGAGAAAATGAAAGTCATTCCCTATGCCTCAGCCATAGGTTCTATCATGTATGCAATGCTGTGTACCAGACCTGATGTGTGGCTTGCTATAAGTTTAGCAGGGAGGTACCAATGTAATCCAGGAGTGGATCACTGGACATCGGTCAAGAACATCCTGAAATACCTGAAAAGGACTAAGGATATGTTTGTCATTTATGGAGGTGACAAAGAGCTTATCGTAAATTGTTATGTCGATGCAAGTTTTGACACTGATCTGGATGACTCTAACTCACAAACCGGACACGTATTTATATTGAATGGTGGAGCTGTCAGTTGGTGCAGTTCCAAGCAGAGAGCCGTGGTGGGATCTACGTGTGAAGCGGAGTACATAGCTGCTTCAGAAGCTGCAAATGAAGGAGTATGGATGAAGGAGTTCATATCTGATCTAGGTGTAATACGTAGTGCATCGGGTCCAATGAAAACCTTTTGTGACAATACTGGAGCAATTGCATTAGCGAAGGAATCCAGATTTCACAAGAGAAGCAAACACATCAAGAGACGCTTCAATTCCATCTACGATCAAGTCAAGGTGGGAGACATAGAGATTTGCAAGATACAAACAGATCTGAGTGTTGCAGGCCTGTTGACTAAGCCTCTCTCACGAGCAAAACATGATCAGCACCAAGACTCCATGGGTGTTAGAATCATTACTATGTAATCTAGATTAGTGACTCTAGTGCAAGTGGGAGACTGAAGGAAATATGCCCTAGAGGCAATAATAAAGTTTTTATTTATATTTTCTTATATCATGATAAATGTTTATTATTCATGCTAGAATTGTATTAACCAGAAACTTAGTACATGTGTGAATACATAGACAAACAGAGTGTCCCTAGTATGCCTCTACTTGACTAGCTCGTTAATCAAAGATGGTTAAGTTTCCTGACCATAGACATGGGTTGTCATTTGATGAAAGGGATGACTTCATTAGAGAATGATGTGATGGACAAAACCCATCCGTTAGCTTAGCATAATGATCATTTAGTTTTATTGATGTTGCTTTCTTCATGACTTATACATATTCCTCTGACCATGAGATTATGCAACTCCCGAATATCAGAGGAACACCTTGTGTGCTATCAAATGTCACAACATAACTGGGTGATTATAAAGATGCTCTACAGGTGTCTCCGAAGGTGTTTATTGAGTTGGCATAGATCGAGATTAGGATTTGCCACTCCGAGTATCGCAGAGGTATCTCTGGGCCCTCTTGGTAATTTACATCACTATAAGCCTTGCAAGCAATGTAACTAATGAGTTAGTTGCAGGATGATGCATTACGAAACGAGTAAAGAGACTTGCCGGTAACGAGATTGAACTAGGTATGAGGATACCGACGATCGAATCTCGGGCAAGTAACATACTGATGACAAAGGGAATAACGTATGGTGTTATGCGGTTTGACCGATAAAGATCTTCATAGAATATGTAGGAGCCAATATGAGCATCCAAGTTCTGCCTTTGGTTATTGACCGGAGATGTGTCTCGGTCATGTCTACATAGTTCTCAAACTCGTAGGGTCCGCACGCTTAACGTTCGATGATGATTTGTATTATGAGTTATGTGTTTTGGTCACCGAAGTTTGTTCGGAGTCCCGGATGAGATCACGGACATGACGAGGAGTATCAAAATGGTTGAGAGGTAAAGATTCATATATTGGAAGGTTACATTCGGACATCGAAATGGTTTTGAGTGATTCATGTATTTTTCTAGAGTACCGAGGGGTTACCGGAACCCCCCGGGGAAGTGTTGGGCCAACATGGGCCTAAGGGAGAGAGAGAGGGAAGCACGCGGGGAGTGGCCGCGCGCCCCCCTCCTAGGGAGTCCGAATAGGACAAGGCGGCACCCCCCTTCCCTTTCCCACTCCCTCTCTGATACGTCTCCGTCGTATCTACTTTTCCAAACACTTTTGCCCTTGTTTTGGACTCTAACCTATATGATTTGAATGGAACTAACCCGGACTGATGCTGTTTTCAGCAGAATTGCCATGGTGTTGTTTTATGTGTAGAAAACAAATATTCTCGGAATGACCTGAAACTCCATGGAACATCTTAGAAAAAACAATAAAAATCCTCGCCAAAGATGAAGACCAGGGGGCCCACACCCTTCTCACGAGGGTGGGGTGCGCCCCTCCTACTGTCGGCCTCTCTCCCCCTCCTTTATATACGTGGGAAGGAGGCACCCCAAAGGCACACCAAGATTTCTCTTAGCCGTGTGCGGTGCCCCCCTCCACAGTTTACTCCTCCGGTCATATTGTCATAGTGCTTAGGCGAAGCCCTGCGCGGATCACATCACCATCACCGTCACCACACCGTCATGTTGTCAGAACTCTCCCTCGACCCTCTACTGGATCAAGAGCTCGAGGGACGTCATTAAGCTGAACATGTGCTGAACACGGAGGTGATGTATGTTCAGTACTTGGATCGGTTGGATCATGAAGACGTTCGACTACATCAACTGTGTAAACCTAACGCTTCCGTTTTCGGTCTACGAGGGTACGTGGACACACTCTCCCCCTCTTATGGTTATGCATCTCCTAGATAGATCTTGCGTGATCGTAGGAAATCTTTTGAAATTGCATGCTATGTTCCCCATCAGGAGAACACCAAGAACTCCAAGATCTAGATCCAAGGGGTTCCCCTCACATAGATGAGAAAGTGATTGGTGGAAATGTGGATCTAGATCTCCTCTCCCCCCAAAACTAGCAAGAATCCATGGAGGGATTGAGATATAGCAAGCTCGAAGAAGATTAACAATGGGGGAAGAACACGAGCTCCAAGGATAAGGTTCATTGGGGAAGAAGACCCCCCCTTTTATAGGTGCAGAAAAAACCAACCGTTATGCTCACAGCTCGCACAGAGCGGTACTACCGCTAGGGCGGTGGAAACCCTTTGAAAAAAAACATTGAGGAGGCAAAAGTCCGGTAGAACCATCGGAGCGATACTACCACTTGTCCTCGCGGTACTACTGCTTGCGAGCAGTACTAAAAAAATACATCTCTGCCTACCACCGCTGGACTTAAGACAAGTTTTTGGTCTAGAGCGAAAGTAGCCACGGAAGTAGCCGCGGTAGTACCGCTCCAAGCGGTAGTACCATCCCAAGAGTGGTAGTAAAATTTTTACATCCCCTCCAAGCAGTAGTACCGCTCCCATGAGCGGTAGTACCACTGCAACCTTTTAAAGGACACCAAAACTGACACAACTTCTGCAAACAGACTCTGAATTCAACAAAACCAAGTTTGTTGAAAAGCTAGCGACAAGGGCTAACACAATCTTGATAGAAATAACAATAAGAATCAAATTATAAAAGGCCCATAAGAAAATGGTGAGAACCCTTCCTCGAATAAGACGGGTGAAACCTCCAACACCGGAAACGCAATAGAAGAAGCATGTGAACTCTGTTTTCGATGAACTTGAGCTTGTTAAGAAGATGACCATAAGCTCCAAATATCACAAGGAGAAAACCAAACAAGAACCAAGAAAGATGATGCAAGCATGCAATGGTTTGAGCTCTCTACAAACGATACGATCAAGCTACTCACTTGAGAGCCCCCCTTGATAGTACGACAATCGATCCTATAACCCGGTCTCCATCATGAGACCGGTAAAATAGAGAACCTATCAAGGGCAATCCTTTGCCTTGCATGAAGTCCACTTGAGCTAGATGATGACAATCTTGACTCCCTCAAGTTGGACCACCTTTCGTGATTGCGTTGGCTTGATGAAGGCTAGTTGATTGCTCCCCCATAATCCACTATGGGTGACTCACTCTTCGTCACACCTTCACGAGTCCATTGACACCACAACGGGCGGCAAGCTTCAAGGATGATCTCTACATGATGCTCCACTTGAACTTTCACACCGCAAACTTGATGACTATCACCACTTGATGTCATACTTCATGGGTTGTATGAGATCTTCCTCTTGATGCAAACCCATGGAAACAAACCTAACCCCACGTAGAACTCACACGTAGATCATGGGTTAGTACACAAAGCATAATGAACAATGCTTACCATACCATGGGATCACTTAATCCCTCTCGATACATCTTCTTTGCTTTGTGAGTTGACCAACTTGATTCACTCTTGACTTAGTATTGATCAACCTTGAACCTTTTCAACTCTCTTCATTTGGATGATGCCTTGAAGGTTAGCATGGATGATCACACAATCTTCTTCTTCAAGACATGCTTGCAATAAGCTCAACTCTTACATGACTAATATTTGGATAATTCCTTAATAGCACCTTGGTCAACACATAAAATCCTTGAAACCAACACATGGACTTCAAGAAATGCCTACGAACAAATCCATACCATGGGATCACTTGATCCCTCTCGGTACATCTTCTATGCTTTGTGAGTTGATCAACTTGATTCACTCTTGACTTAGTCTTGATCAACCTTGAACCTTTCCAACTCTCTTCATTTGGATGATGCCTTGAAGGTTAGCATGAATGATCACACAATCTTCTTATTCAAGACATGCTTGCAATAAGCTCAACTCTCACATGACCAATCTTTGGATAATTCCTTAATAGCACCTTGGTCAACACATAAACTCCTTGAAACCAACACATGGACTTCAAGAAATGCCTACGGACAAATCCTTCAAATATAACTCAATGCAACCACTAGTCCATAGAGAATGTCATCAATTACCAAAACCACACATGGGGGCACCGCATGTCCTTTCAATCTTCCCCATTTTGGTAATTGATGAAAATCACTTTCAAGAGAGTTTATATAAGGAATTATGCATCACCATGCAATGCAGCGACCAATAATGCATGCGTATGAGATGCAAATGCTAAGGAGACAAAAGCCAAAGCAAGAAGAAATAACTCTCTTAACTTCTCCACAAAACTCTTTGAAACTCCCCCGCCAATTGGCATCGATTGCCAGAATGGGGAAAAGCTTAGAAGGCCAATATAAATTGTGGTCCTCCATAAATTTTGTATTTCTCAACAAGAGAGTGGAATGCAATACACATATCCAAAGGTATATACTTGTAGGAACACAAACTATATTGAGGCACAAAGATTGCTAAAGAATTATATGCCACAAAGACATAACAAAGAGAGACACAAGCAATCAAGCAATCAAAAGATACCAATTGAAGCAAGCAATCAAAGGATATCAATTGAACCAACTAGACCAAAGATACTAAGAGCCACATGAATAAAGGATATTACGATATGAGAAAAGGAGTGTTCTAAAGAAACTATAGAAGCTCCCAATGATTTGTGCACACATAAGAATTTTTGTATTTGGATACAAAGTGCACAAAATAGGATCATAGCTCTCCCAAAATCAATAGAAACTTACAACAATTGCAAGTGAGCATATAGGAAACAAAGCCTAACACTTGCAACAAACACATAGTTGAGCAACATGTAAAAGAGGCAACCTGGAAAACACATTGCCAACCTTATCCTTCCCAAGAGAATAGATATCATCAATAATAATTGGGTTGGATAAGTTACCACTATTGCATGTGGAAGCAAGGTGACCTTTCTTACGACATAGGTAGCAACGTCTACCCTTCACTTTCTTCTCACTTGACTTCCCAACTTGAGAAGCATTAGCTTGAGTTTTCTTGGGAAGAGGCCTTTCTTCAACTTGAGGTTGAGCATGAGAATGAACTTGTGGCCGCTTCCCTTGTTGCTTGTCACTAATGGTCTTCTTCTTCAAAGGGAAGGATCTAACATGATGCCCTTCAATTTTACACTTGAAGCAAATGATCTTGGCTGAATTCTTGACTTGTTTTTGGCCCTTCTTCTTGTTACTCTTGGACTTCTTCTTATTGGAGTTGAATCCAAGTCCACCTTTGCCATTGGGGGATTTTTGCACACTCAAGATATTGTTGAGTGTGGCCTTCCCTTCATGACACTTTTCCAAGTCTTTCTTCAAACAAGTGACTTGGGCCTTGAGCTCTTTGATTTCCTCTACATGGTTAGTCTCAACATAATCACTAGAGGAAATATAAGGTTCATCTTTATAGCAACAAGGCAAGGAAAGCAATTCATCACAAGATGTACCAATGCTATGCATGGATGAATTATGAGGACTAGCACAAGGCAATATACCATTTTGACTAAAAGTAGTGCTAGTATCCATATGAGGCTCCCTAGATGTTACCTTAGCAATCGTGGCCTCGTGAGATATCTTTAGCACATTATGGTATACTAGAAGATCATCATGAGAGCTTGAGAGCTTTTCATGGCTTTCTTCCAGTTTCCCATAATTGCTAGATAGCAACTCAAGTTGATCCCGTAGCTCAACATTCTCCTTCAAAATGGATGCTTCACAAGTAATAGAGTTAGTAGCACAAGCATCATCATTAATAACAATAGGAGAGGAAAACTTGGCAAGCTCTTTTAAATAACAAGCTTCAATTTGAGCATGAGACTCGGTGAGTTTGATGAGCTCACCCTTGATGACCCTTGAGCCATTTTCGAGGTGCTCAAAATCCTCAAGGAGTCTAGCATGAGAAACTTCAAGCTTAACATTTTTTTGTTTTGAAATCATTGGCCATCTCAAGTGCTCTATCATGAGATTCCTTTATTCTAGATAATTCTAGAGCAAAGGTATCCTCAAGAGATTCCTTGGTCGTTTGTTCAAGTTCAAGAGCTTGAGAGAGGTCCGCGATCTCATTAGCGTAATCACGCTCATGACCTTCCATTTTATCAATGGTGACCTCATGCTCCTCGAGATGAGATTCCAACTCCTCAATGTATCTATTGCCCTCAATGGCAATAGACATGATTTTCGTGAAGTTGGAACAAGCAATTTTATTCTTATGAAGAGCTTTAAATATCATTTTCCCTTAATTTTTAAGGAAGCAACATTATCATTCTCTTCATGATTATCCTCATCATCATTAGCATTAACATCATCAACAAGCGACATATTGGGGTTCAAAGTAGGAGATACCTTTGAAGCCTTAGCCATAAGGCAAAAAGCAATAGATGATGATGTAGGATCCCTTGAAGCAACATTCAAGACCACATCTTGTTCCATGGAGTGTTGGGTTTCCTCTACATTGTTAGCATAGCTACTCAAGGAGATACATGCATTTTTATCATGGCAACAAGATATAGCAAGCATATCATCATGAGATTTAGTCAGGCAATTTCTACATGATATGCACGGACTATCAACACAAGCATGAGAAACATGTAAGGTGCACGAAGTGTTAAAGTCTAACGATGGAGCATTGCAACAAGATAGTGATGAAGAGTCATCAACGATAAGCACACTATCATCATTGCAATGACTAACACTACTCACCATAACATTACCTTGTGGCAATCCACATGTAGGTGAAGTAGAAGAAGTTGAGAAGGCAACACGGCCGGAGGTGGGGGGATAACAATCATACCCACAAATCTTGGACACACCATATTTATCTTGAAGCTTTGTCCACAACTCATGAGCATCCCGGAACGGCATGAGTTGAAACGTAACTACATTGCTCAAAGCATCAAAAAGCACATTAGAAGCTTGAGCATTGAGATGAGAGTTTTTCTCATCCTCTAAAGACAATCTTTAGGGATCCTTTGGAGGACAAAAAGCCATATCTAAAATTCACTCTAAATTTGGGTCCATGACCCTAAAGAGATTAAGCATGTGAATTACCCAAACATCAAAATTTGTGCCATCGAAACTAAGAGTGTCATAGAATCCTAATCCCCTAGTCGACATCTTTACTCACTAGGCGGTTAAGCCTAACAAAGAGAGACGAGGCTCTGATACCAATTGAAAGATCGTGGATGATGCCTAGAGGGGGGTTGAATAGGCGCTTTAAAATAATTACAGTTTATGCTTGAACAAATGCGGAATACACCTAGCGGTTAATTTTTCAAGCACAAAACCTACAACAACTAGGCTCACCTATGTGCACCAGCAACTTATGCTAAGCAACATAAACAACTAAGTGATAGAAAGATATATGACAAGAAACAATATGGCTATCACAAAGTAAAGTGCGTAAGTAAAGGGCTCAGGTAAGAGATAACCAACGCACACAGAGACGAAGATGTATCCCAAAGTTCACACCCTTGCACATGCTAATCTCTTTGGAGCGGTGTGGAGGCACAATTCTCCCCAAGAAGCCACTAGGGCCACCGTAATCTCCTCACGCCCTTGCACAATGCAAGATGCCGTGATTCCATTAAGGGCCCCTTGAGGGCAGTCACTGAACCCATACAAATGGCAACCCTTGGGGGCGGTCACCAAACCCGTACACTTTGGCAACCCTTGGCGGTCACCGAAACCCATCAAATTTCTCGGGGTGATCTCCACAACCTAATTGGAGACCCCGACGCTTGCCCTAAGCTTTACACCACAATGATTGAGCTCCGAACACCACCAACCGTCTAGGGCACCCAAGAACCCAAGAGGAAAAAGCTCAAGGGTACCAAGCACCCAAGAGTAATAAGCTTATCAACTTGTAACTTCCACGTATCACCATGGAGAACTCAATTCGATGCACCAAATGCAATGGCAAGGGCACACAGAGTGCCCAAGTCCTTCTCTCTCAAATCCCACCAAAGCAATTAATGCTAGGGAGGGAAATGAGAGGCAGAACGAGAAGGAGAACACTAAGAACTCTAAGATCTAGATCCAAGGGGTTCCCCGCACATAGAGGAGAAAGTTATTGGTGAAAATGTGGATCTAGATCTCCTCTCTCTTTCCCCCGAAAACTAGCAAGAATCCATGGAGGGATTGAGAGATAGCAAGCTCGAAGAAGGTCAACAATGGGGGAAGAACATGAGCTCCAAGGATAAGGTTCATTGGGGAAGAAGACCCCATTTTATAGGTGGGGAAAAACGAACCATTATGCTCACAGCCCGCATAGAGCAGTACTACCGCTCATGGGAGCAGTACTACCGCTAGGGCGGTGGAAACCCTTTGAAAAACAACATCGAGGAGGCAAAAGGCCGGTAGAACCGCCGGAGCGGTACTACCACTTGTCCTCATGGTACTACCACTAGGGGTAGCGGTACTGCCACTAAGGGTAGCAGTACTACTACTTGCGAGCGGTACTAAAAAATACATCCGTGCCTACCACTGCTGGACTTAAGATGGGTTTTTGGTCCGGAGCGGAAGTAGCCACGGAAGTAGTTGTGGTAGTACCCTCCCAAGAGCGGTAGTAAAAAACTTACATCCCCTCCAAGCGGTAGTACCACTCCCATGAGCGGTAGTACCGCTGCAGCCTTTTTAAGGACACCAAAACTGACACAACTTCTGCAAACGAACTCCAAATTCAATGAAACCAAGTTTGTTGAAAATCTAACAATAAGGGATAACACAATCTTAATAGAAATAAAAATAAGAAGAAAATTAGAAAAGGCCCATAAGAAAATGGTGAGAACCCTTCCTCGAATAAGACCGGTAAAACCTCCAACACCGAAAACACAATAGAAGAAGCATGTGAACTACGTTTTCGATGAACTTGAGCTTGTCAAGAAGATGACCATAAGCTCCAAATATCACAAGGAGAAAACCAAACAAGAACCAAGAAAGATGATTCAAGCATGCAATGGTTTGAGCTCTCTACAAACGATACAATCAAGCTACTCACTTGAGCCCCCCCCCCCTTGATAGTATGGCAATTGATCCTATAACCCAGTCTCCATCATGAGACCGGTAAAATAGAGATACTATCAAAGGAAAACCTTTTCCTTGCATGAAGTCCACTTGAGCTAGATGATGACGATCTTGAATCCCTCAAGTTGGACCACCTTTCGTGATTGCGTTGGCTCGATGAAGGCTAGTTGATTGCTCCCCCATACTCCACTATGGGTGAGTCACTCCTTCGGCACACCTTCACAAGTCCATTGATACCACAATGGGCAGCAAGCTTCAAGGATGATCTCTGCATGATGCTCCACTTGAACTTGCACACCGCAAACTTGATGACGATCACCACTTGATGTCATCATCCATGGGTTGTATGAGATCTTCCTCTTGATGCAAACCAATGGAAACAAACCTAACTCCACATAGAACTCATGCGTATATCATGGGTTAGTGCACAAAGCGTAATGGACAATGCTTACCATATCATGGGATCACTTGATCCTTCTCGGTACATCTTCTACGCTTTGTGAGTTGATCAACTTGATCCACTCTTGACTTAGTCTTGATCAACCTTGAAACTTTCCAACTCTCTTCATTTGCATGATGCCTTGAAGGTTAGCATGAATGATCACACAATCTTCTTCTTCAAGACATGCTTGCAATAAGCTCAACTCTCACATGACCAATCTTTGGATAATTTCTTAATAGCACCTTGGTCAACACATAAACTCCTTGAAACCAACACATGGACTTTAAGAAATTCCCATGGACAAATCCATACCATGGGATCACTTGATCCCTCTCGGTACATCTTCTACGCTTTGTGAGTTGATCAACTTGATTCACTCTTGACTTAGTCTTGATCAACCTTGAACCTTGCCAACTCTCTTCATTTGGATGATGCCTTGAAGGTTAGCATGAATGATCACACAATCTTCTTCTTCAAGACATGCTTGCAATAAGCTCAACTCTCACATGACCAATCTTTGGATAATTCCTTAATAGCACCTTGGTCAACACATAAACTCCTTAAAACCAACACATGGACTTTAAGAAATGCCTACGGACAAATCCTTCAAATATAACTCAATGCAACCATTAGTCCATAGAGAATGTCATCAATTACCAAAACCACACATGGGAGCACCGCATGTCCTTTCACCATGGAAACCACGGGGACGTGTGGTGACTGTCACGCGGGGCATGCGGGGCCGTGAGGTAGGAGGTCGGATGTACGGGCGTGTGGGCGTTATCTATTTTCCCACACTTAGGCGTGTGGGAGGGACCGCGAGGCAAAAGACCAAACATGTGGTCATTAGTTGTTTTGCCCACACATAGACGTGTGGACTGGTTCTCTTAGATACCACACAAAACATGTGGCCAGACACCTTAACGCCCACACGTGTGGGCGTTATCGGGACCCAAACTTTTTGCCCTATTTAACACTGAAAAAATTCCCTATCCAACAATGCGTCTAAATTTTATGCCTTATTTAACATTGCATCAGAGTAGGCAACGATGTCGGTGGAGGCGGAAGTCGTCAACATGAGTCCCACGGATGGGGTGCCACGTATTTAACGGAGGATACACTTCACCAGGGTCCAGTGAGAGTCGCACGGAGCATGCATGTGAAGACAGACCTGCTGAACAGCATACTGCAAGTCGAGGCGCGTCAGGGTCAGGTACTGCAGAGCGCCCATGATGGAGCGATGGAATGCCGCATCGGACGCGGGAGAGCCCTCCAGAGCTGAAACCTTGGCCTTGGTGTCAACAGGCATGGCGGCAAGCTTGCAGTTAAGCATGCCATCACGCTCAAGAAGCTCATGGGCATATTGTTGCTGATGCAGAAAGAACCCATCTGGCCGTCGAACCACCTCAATGCCGAGGATGTAGTGTAGGGGGCCCAATTCCTTGAGGGCAAACTCATCGCGAAGACGAGCAGTGAGCCGCTGAAGGAGCTCGGCAGTGGATGCCGTCAGGATGATGTCGTCGATGTAGAGCAACAAGTAGGCCGTGGCAGCTCCGTGATGATACACGAAGAGGGACACATTAGAGAGAGTGGATGTGAAGCCAGGCATCTGCAGGAATGCAGTGATGCGCTGGTACCAGGCCCGGGGCGCCTGCTTCAACCCGTAAAGGGAACGAGAGAGCAAGCACACGTGGTCGGGGCATGTGGCATTGAAGAAGCCGGTGGGTCGCTTACAGAAAACCTGCTCGGCGAGATGGTCATGCAAGATGGTGTTGGAAACGTCCAATTGATGCACGGGCTAGGCCCGGGAGATGGTCAACTGAAGCACGGTGTAGATTGTGCCCGGTTTGACATTCAGGGAAAAGGTGTCGGTGAAGTCCACGCCCGTGCGTTTCCGAAAGCCTGGAACCACCCAGCGAGCTTTGTAGCGCTCGAGAGTGCCATTCGAACGAGTCTTGTGCCAGAAGACCCACTTTCCCGTGATGATGTAGGCACGCGGCGGCCGAGGAACGAGCTGCTAGGTGCGGTTCCACTGTAGATCGTCAAACTCTTCCTACATCACAGCGAGGCAATGTGGATCCCGGAGAGCGGCTCGAGATGATGATGGGAGAGGGGATAACTCAGATGCGGAATTTGCGAGAAGGTACTCATCGCTGGTGTACCGCGTGCTCGGGCGAAGAGTGCCGGCCCGAGAGCGAGTCATCGTGCAGGGTAGCGGGTCCGGGTCGGCGGCGGGTGAGGATGATGAAGGACCCGCCGCAGGGGACACCGAGGGCCGAGGGCGCGGGAGGTGTCGAGGATGCCGGGGGCGTCGTGAACGCCAGGGGGGACGCCGGGGGCGTTGGCGGCACCAGAGAGGCTGCGGGCGCGGCGAACGCCGAAGGCGCCGGGGTTGGGGGTGCCAACCGGAGGAGGGGCACGACCCCTAAGGCAGCCAAACGGGAAGGAACTCGACCTGTGGTGCGAGGGGTGCCCTCAAAGCCGGGAGGCGGCCGGAGAGATGCTCTCGAGCGGCCGTTGAGGGAGTCCAGGATTATGGGCTCCTCAGGCATCCGGGCTATGTGATATGGGCCGGACTAATGGGTCATGGAGATACAAGACAAAAGACTTTCCCCATGTCCGGATGGGACTCTCCTTGGTGTGGAAGGCAAGCTTAGTGTGCAGATATGAAGATTCCTTTCTCTGTAAACCGACTTTGTACAAACCCTAGTCCCTTCCCGTGTCCATATAAACCGGAGGGTTTAGTCCGTAGAGGTAATCACAATCATAATCATACAGGCTAGATAATTAGGGATTAGCCATTACGATCTTGTGGTAGATCAACTCTTGTAACCCCTATACTCATCAAAGTCAATCAAGCAGGAAGTAGGGTATTACCTCCATCAAGAGGGCCCGAAACTGAGTAAACACTGTGCCCCTTGCCTCCTCTTACCATCGATCCTTAGACGCACAGTTTGGGACCCCCTACCCGAGATCTGCCGGTTTTGACACCGACATTGGTGCTTTCATTGAGAGTTCCATTGTGCCGTCGTCGAAAGGCTCGATGACTCCATCAATCATCTACAACAATGCTGCCGCGAAGGAGATTTTTCTCCCCGGCCAGATCTTTGTATTCGATGGCTTCGCACTGCGTGCCAACTCGGTTGGCCACCTAGAGCAGATCGACAGCTACGCCCTGGTCACCAGATCAGTTTTGGAAATCTAAACTATGTTGCTAACACCCGAGGAGACTTGATATTCCAAGGGTTCGTGGCCCCAACCACCGCTCCGGCCTTAGATCCGGAGCGCGTCATCAGGTCCGAAGACGGGAGTCTAGAGCCCGCCAGACACTCTGCGGCCTTAGAGCTCAACACCGAAAAATCAGAGAGAATAGCATCTCTGGCAATCATTGCAAAGCTAGACTCTTCTCCAGACACTCATTCCGAACCCTGGAGGCCCACATCATGTGAGTTTGGACCAAAAACTTTCGACCTCGTCCAAACCCCGCTCTTAAACGAGGCACTGGACTTAATGCGATCCCTCGTCATCACAGAGGAACCGCTCCCGAATTACGCCCAACCCGGACTAGGGGCTGAAAATAGGGAATTTTACTTCCCACCCACCTCCCACTTCATAGCCACTGATAACCCAGAAGTATAGGGGATCGCAATAGTTTTCAAGGGTAGAGTATTCAACCCAAATTTATTGATTCGACACAAGGGGAGTCAAAGAATATTCTCAAGTATTAACAGTTGAGTTGTCAATTCAACTGCACCTAAAAGACTTAATATCTGCAAGAAAGTATTTAGTAGCAAAGCAATATGATAGTAGCGGTAACGGTAGCAAAAGTAATAGTAGCAGTTTTGTAGTAATTGTAACAGTGGCAACGGAAAAGTAACTAAGCAAAGACCAATATGAGGAAAGCTCGTAGGTAATGGATCAGTTATGGATAATTATGTCGGATGCGATTCCTCATGCAACAATTATAACATAGGGTGACACAGAACTAGCTCCAGTTCATCAATGTAATGTAGGCATGTATTCCGAATATAGTCATACGTGCTTATGGAAAAGAACTTGCATGACATCTTTTCTCCTACCCTCCCGTGGCAGCGGGGTCCTATTGGAAACTAAGGGATATTAAGGCCTCCTTTTAATAGAGTACCGGACCAAAGCATTAACACTTAGTGAATACATGAACTCCTCAAACTACGGTCATCACTAGTAAGTATCTCGATTATTGTCACTTCGGGGTTAACGGATCATAACACATAATAGGTGACTATAGACTTGCAAGATAGGATCAAGAAATCACATATATTCATGAAAACATAATAGGTTCACATCTGAAATCATGGCACTCGGGCCCTAGTGACAAGCATTAAGCATAGAAAAGTCATAGCAACATCAATCTCAGACCATAATGGATACTAGGGATCAAACCCTAACAAAACTAACTCGATTACATGATAAATCTCATCCAACCCATCACCATCCAACAAGCCTACGATGGAATTACTCACACATGGTGGTGAGCATCATGAAATTGGTGATGGAGGAAGGTTGATGATGACGATGGCGATGGATTCCCCTCTCCGAAGCCCCGAACGGGCTCCAAATCAGCCCTCCCGAGAAAGATTAGGGCTTGGCGGCGGCTCCGTATCATAAAACGCGATGAATCCTTCTCTTTGATTTTTTTTCTCCCCGAACATGAATATAAGAGTTGGAGTTGAGGTCGGTGGAGCATCAGGGGGCCCACGAGGCAGGGGGCGCGCTCCAGGGGGGTGGGCGTGCCCCCCACCCTCGTGGACAGGGTGTTGGCCCCCTGGCCTTGATTCTTTCGCTAGTATTTTTTATATATTCCAAAAATATTCTCCGTGAAGTTTCAGGTCATTCTGAGAACTTTTATTTCTGCACAAAAATAACACCATGGCAATTCTGCTGAAAACAGCGTCAGTCTGGGTTAGTTCCATTCAAATCATGCAAGTTAGAGTCCAAAACAAGGGCAAAAGTGTTTGGAAAAGTAGATACATTGGAGACGTATCAACTCCCCCAAGCTTAAACATTTGCTTGTCCTCATGCAATTCAGTTGACAAACTGAAAGTGATAAGGAAAAACTTTTACAAACTCTGTTTGCTCTTGTTGTTGTAAATATGTAAAGCCAGCATTCAAGTTTTCAACAAAGATTATGAACTAACCATATTCACAATAATATTTAGGTATCATGTTTACTCATATCAATGGCATAATCAACTAGCGAGCAATAATAATAAATCTCGGATGACAACACTTTCTCGAAACAATCATAATATGATATAACAAGATGGTATCTCGCTAGCCCTTTCTGAGACCGCAAAACATAAATGCAGAGCACCTATGAAGATCAAGGACTGACTAGAAATTGTAATTCATGGTAAAAGAAATCCAGTCATAGTCATACTCAATGTAAACTAATAGTAATGCATACAAATGACAGCGGTGCTCTCCAATTGGTGCTTTTTAATAAGAAGATGATGACTCAACATAAAAGTGAATAGATAGGCCCTTCTCAGTGGGAAGCAGGGATTTGTAGAGGTGCCAGAGCTCGATTTTGAAATAGAGATAAATAATATTTTGAGTGGTATACTTTCATTGTCAACATAACAACCGAGAGATCTCGATATCTTCCATGCTACATGATAACCCGCAAGTATAGGGGATCAATTGTAGCCTCTTTCGATAAGTAAGAGTGTCGAACCCAACGAGGAGCTAAAGGTAGAACAAATATTCCCTCAAGTTCTATCGACCATCGATACAACTCTACGCACGCTTGACGTTCGCTTTACCTAGAATAAGTATAAAACTAGAAGTACTTCGTAGGTGTTGTTGGATAGGTTTGCAAGAATATAAAGAGCGCGTAAATAAAAAGTAGGGTCTGTTTAGATAAAGAAACAATAAAGTTAGTATAGCATGTGTGGAAAAGTGGTGGTAGGAGTTGCGAAATTGCCCCTAAGCAATTGACTACTTTACTAGACCGATAGCAAGTTTTGTGTGGGAGAGGCCACTGCTAGCATGTCATCCCTGACTTGGAATTCTATGCACTTATGATTGGAACTATTAGCAAGCATCCGCAACTACTAACGTTCATTAAGGTAAAACCCAACCATAGCATTAAGATATATTGGTCCCCCTTCAATCCCGTATGCATCAATTTCTATGCTAGGTTGAAGCTTCTGTCACTCTTGCCCTCCAATACATAGTCCTATCAACATACAACTAACCCTATGGTGTGATCCACGCGTGCGCTCATATGATGGGCACCAAAGGACAACAACATAACCACAAGCAATTTAAACCAATCATAGCAATTCACCAATTACCGATAGGACAACGAAAATCTACTCAGGCATCATAGGATGGCAACACATCATTGGATAATAATATGAAGCATAAAGCACCATGTTCAAGTAGAGGGTACAGTGGATTGCGGGAGAGTGTACCACTTTAGATAGAGGGGGGAAGGTGATGGAGATGTTGGTGAAGATGGCGTAGGTGTTGGTGAAGATCGCGGTGATGATGATGGCCCCGGCGGCGTTCCGGTGCCACCGGAAGCGAGGGGGAGAGAGCCTCCCTTCTTCTTCTTCTTCTTCTTCTTCCTTGACCTTCTCCCTAGATGGGAGAAGGGTTTACCCTCTGGTCCATGGCCTCCATGGCATGGGAGGGGCGAGAGTCCCTCCGAGATTGGATCTCTCTCTCTCTCTCTCTCTCCCTCTCTCTCTGTTTCTGCGTCCTGGGATTCTGCCCTTTCACCGTTTCTTATATATTCGGAGATCCGTAACTCCGATTGGATTGAAACCTTCGCCCAGATTTTTCTCTGAAAATTACCTTTCTTGCGGCCAAAGAAGAGCAGCAATCGCCTTACGGGGGGGCCCACGAGGGTCAGGGGCGCCCCCCTGCCTTGTGGCCCCCTTAGGCACCTTCTCGCATTGATTCTTCTTCCCATATTTCACAAATATTCCAAAAATATTTTCCGTCCATTTTTATTCCTTTGGTATGGGGTTTGTGCGAAACATAAAACACGCAACAAATAGGAACTGGCACTGGGCACTGGATCAATATGTTAGTCCCAAAAATAGTATAAAAAGTTGCCAATAGTATATGAAAGTTGTATAATATTGGCATGGAACAATAAAAAATTATAGATACGACAGAGACGTATCAGCAACCCCAAGCTTAATTCCTGCTCGTCCTCGAGTAGGTGAATGATAAAAAAGATAACTTTGATGTGGAATGCTACCTAGAATAATCTTGATCATATATCTAATCATGGCATGAATATTAAGACACGAGTGATTCAAAGCAATAGTCTATCATTTGACATTAAGACAATAATACTTCAAGCATACTAACTGAGGGAGTCCTGGATTAGGGGGTGTCCGGATGGCCGGACTATACCTTCAGCCGGACTCCTGGACTATGAAGATACAAGATTGAAGACTTCATCCCGTGTTCGGAAGGGACTTTCCTTGGCGTGGAAGGCAAGCTTGGCGATACGGATATGTAGATCTCCTACCATTGTAACCGACTTTGTGTAACCCTACACCTCTCCGGTGTCTATATAAACCGGAGGGTTTTAGTCCGTAGGACAAGATACAGAACAACAATCATACCATAGGCTAGCTTCTAGGGTTTAGTCTCTCTGATCTCATGGTAGATCTACTCTTGTACTACCCATATCATCAATATTAATCAAGCAGGACGTAGGGTTTTACCTCCATCAGGAGGGCCCGGACCTGGGTAAAACTTCGTGTCCCTTGCCTCCTGTTACAATCCGGCCTAGACGCACAGTTCGGGACCCCCTACCCGAGATCTGCCGGTTTTGACACCGACATTGGTGCTTTCATTGAGAGTTCCTCTGTGTCGTCGCCATCAGGAAGGATGCCTCGCCCCGTATTTAAAGACGGCACCGTTGCTAAGGGAGCTTTGATTGTCGGCCAAACCCTCCGACTAGGTGGTTTTCTTATGACCGCCTGTTCAGCTTCTGCGCCGATGATGACCTCTCGAGCCATCGAAAACAATCTTCATGTTAGCTCGGAACTCGCCGAGCAGTTAGATCCAATGGAGCTCTCCTCCATAATGAGCTCTTGGATCGCATCGCCGCCCTGGGAGTCGCTACGGATTACGACCAGATTGGGCCTAAACCCGATCTGAGAGAGATTAACTCTCCCCAAGTCACCCATCACGTTGCCGTGATAGAGGGGCAGTGCGGTGACCCTTCATCTATCTTAAGGACTAGCTACGTCCGGATTCCCGATCCCTCCAAGCCGGATACCTGCGGAGGGGAGGATATCACTCAAGACTTGAACTTAGAGTCAGGCGACGGGCTGGATTCATTGGACAACATCCAGGAATCCAAATTTTCGAGTTCGGAAATTCCTCGGCCTCTGAGCCTCAGTCCGAAATAAAAGGGTGCATCATCGCCAGACACCCGGGTCAAACACCAAAAAGCAAAAACCCTCTACAGGGCATGGAACTGTACTGGAAGGATGGCTTAATGGACCCTGTAAAATTCACAGTACAGATGATGCCACACCAACTCACAGCCTTAGAGCATGTTGGATACTCCGGCAGGTGGCCAAAATTGGCAAAGATCTCCTAATTCCGGAGGCCACAGAAAGCCACCCAGAGACACCAATACGGTATTAACAGTCTTCGAGACTTTCGCATCAAATAGTATGCGAAAAAGGACACTCCGCAGCCTTGCCGAAGTCTACCAAGTAGCAACAATAAACCCATGGAGTGACACGGCTATTACCTTTAACGCCAGTGATGAACCTAAATTCCGAACAACCCGAGCACCAGCCGCATTGGTCCTCAGTCCAATAGTGGATGGCTTTCGTCTTACCAAGGTACTCATGGACGGCGGCAGCGGATTGAACCTCATTTATGAGAAACCCTTCAAAAATGGAAATAGACTGGAACCGCATTGAGCAAAGTAGCACAACCTTTAGAGGAATAATCCCTAGTCGGGAAGCACGCTGTATAGGAAAAATCACACTAGATGTGGTGTTCGGCACGCCGGATAATTACAGGTCCGAAGAGGTCACGTTCCATGTGGCTCCGTTCAGCAGCGGTTATCACGCTCTACTAGGGCGGGAAGCATTTACAATCTTCCAAGAAATACCCCATTACGGGTACATGAAGCTCAAGATGCCCGGGCCTAACGGGATCATCACTCTCGCTAGTGATCTGGACATAGCACTCCGCACCGAAAACAAGACAGCCGCACTGGCCCTCGAGGCACTATCCGAAGCCCTAGCGGCTGAGGAACTGACTGCGCTGTGCTCCATGGTGAATAGGGACGACGTGGTACTTGACAAAAGATCCATGTCTACCTCCTTTAAACCGGCGGACGAAATAGTCAAATTCCAGGTCCATCCAACGGACCCCAATAAAACAGCTTCCATCGGGGCACAGTTAAACCCTGATGTAGACGCCGCACTGCGAGAGTTCCTACGAGAGAACTGGGACATTTTCGCCTGGCACCCTTCAGACATGCCAGGAATCCCACACAGGCTGGCCGAGCACAGCTTAAATATCCTAAAAGGATTCAAACCTGTCAAACAAGCTCTTCGGCGTTTTTCCGAACCTAAGAGACAGGCCATGGGAGAGGATCTAGCAAAGCTAT
The DNA here is from genome assembly GCF_018294505.1 of Triticum aestivum. Lineage (NCBI taxonomy): Eukaryota > Viridiplantae > Streptophyta > Magnoliopsida > Poales > Poaceae > Triticum > Triticum aestivum. The sequence continues at coordinate 223,878,072 of NC_057809.1, read as the reverse complement.
TGGAGGCCGGATTCATCAGAGATATAAAACATCCAGACTGGCTAGCAAACCTGGTGATGGTACCAAAGAAGGACAAATCCTGGCGCCTGTGCATTGATTTTAAAGACCTTAACAAGGCTTGCCCAAAGGATCCCTTCCCCCTCCCCTGCATCGATCAAATTATCGACACTACCGCAGGACACGATTCGTTGTGTTTCCTCGATGCATATTCCGGCTACCATCAAATCAAGATGGCAGAATCAGACCAAGCCGCAACGACATTTATCACACCATACAGACCATTCTGCTTCAACACAATGCCCTTCGGGCTCAAAAACGCCGGCGCAACATATCAGCGCATGATTCAGACATGTCTGGAAAACCAGATCGGCAAAACAATGGAGGCATATGTAGATGATGTGGTCATCAAAACAAGACATGTCGAATCTCTAGTAGACGACTTGAGGCTCACATTTGATAACCTCCGAACATACGACATCAAGCTCAACCCAGAAAAATGCGTTTTCGGCGTCCCAGCCGGAAAGCTCTTGGGCTTCATTGTATCCGGTAGAGGAATTGAAGCAAATCCAGCCAAGATCCGAGCTCTGTCACAATTGGATATCCCAAAGGACCTCAAACAAATACAAAGTTAACCGGATGCATGGCGGCTCTAAGCCGCTTTATCTCCCGCTTGGGAGAAAAGGCCCTACCCCTTTACCGCCTCCTTCGGTGCACCGAACACTTCGAATGGACGGATGCAGCCACGGCCGGACTCGATGAAATAAAAGCCATATTGGCAACAAACCCAGTCCTGGCCGTGCCAAACATTGGTGAACCAATGCTATTGTACATTGCAGCAACACATCAGGTTGTAAGGGCAGTGCTCGTCGTCGAACGAGAAACGGACGGACCCAAATTCCCCCTTCAAAAGCCGGTCTATTATGTGTCCACTGTCCTCACTCCGTGCAAATCACGGTACCCGCATTATCAGAAGATTGCTTACGCGGTATTCATGGCATCCCGGAAGCTACGACACTACTTTCAAGAGTGTTCAATAATAGTAGCCTCGGAAGTACCACTTAACGATATTATAAACAACCGTGACGCAACGGGCCGGATTGCAAAATGGGCCATTGAGCTCCTCCCGTTCGACATAACTTATAAGCCACGGCGAGCCATCAAGTCGCAAGTTTTGGCCGACTTTGTCGCAGAATGGACGGAGGCCGAACTCCCTAAAGAGTACGGCACATATTCAAATTGGATCATGCATTTCGACGGCTCCAAGATTGGCCGGACTAGGGGCCGGCGTCGTTTTGACGTCCCCCACAGGAGACACAGTTCAATACGTACTCCAGATTATGTACACAGACTCTAACAATGCAGCCGAATATGAGGCCCTTTTACATGGTCTCCGGATGGCAATATCCATGGGCATTCAACGCCTAGAGGTGTGCGGGGACTCGAACCTCGCAATATCCCAAATAAATGGAGACTTCAATGACAAGGATCCAAAATGGCAGCTTACCGCAATGCCGTCCTAAAAATGTCAGCTCGGTTCGAAGGGCTTGAATTTCACCATATAGCCCGGGAAAATAATCAGGCGGCAGATGTCCTGGCACGCATCGGCGCAAAACGCGATGTAGTCCCCCCCCAACATCTTCTTAGAAAGGCTGTTCAAGCCATCCGTAGTTTGGGAAGGGAGCCGAACAATAACAGTCCGGACCCAACCGCACTGCCCGACACCAAACATTCTGACACAATCGGAGGCTCTGCCAATGAAATAACACCTTCAGCCCACGTCATAATGGCCGTCATCACCCCGTGGACAGAACTATTCCTCGCCTACCTTACTAGGCAGGAACTCCCCGAGGACCAAAATTAGGCACACTACATAGTGCGGCGATCCAAAGCCTACAAAGTCCACGAGGGAGAGCTTTATAAGAAAAGCACTACTAGAGTCCTTCAAAGGTGCATCTCCGAAGAGGAAGGGTGGAACCTCCTGGCTGAAATTCATGCCGGACTCGGCGGTCATCACGCTGCAGCTCGGTCCCTTGTAAGCAAGGCCTTCCGTACAGGCTTTTATTGGCCGACGGCCCGGGCAGACGCCCAGGACTTAGTCCAACGATGCGTCGGTTGCCAGCTCTTTGCAAACCAAAGCCATATGCCACCCACCGCCCTCCAAACTATCCCCATCACTTGGCCCTTCGCGGTCTGGGGGCTTGACATGGTTGGACCCCTTAAAGGCGGAACCCACAAGCAAAAATACTTACTGGTCATGGTGGATAAGTTCACCAAATGGATAGAAGCCAAGCCTGTTAAGACGGCCGAATCCGGACCGGTGATAGACTTTATATCCGGGGTTGTACACCGTTACAGCGTCCCCCACAGCATCATCACTGATAATGACATGAACTTTACGGTCGACAAGGTAAAACTCTGGTGCAAAAACATGGGCATCAAGCTCGATTATGCTTCCGTCTATCACCCACAAACTAACGGCCAGGTCGAACATGCAAATGGTCTTATCATGAGCGGCATCAAACCCAGATTAGTGCGGTCCCTCAAGGAATCTAACACGCACTGGGTAGAGGAGCTCGACTCCGTACTCTGGGGGCTACGGACCACGCCAAATCGCACCACCGGATACACACCATTCTTTATGGTGTACGGTGCAGAGGCAGTTTTGCCTTGCGACATAATTCATGACTCACCTCGAGTGCGCATGTACGAAGAAAGAGAAGCCGAGATCGATCGTCAGGACAGTTTGAACGCATTGGAGAGAGGAGCGTGATGTGGCAAAAGCCCGTTCCGCATTCTATCAACAGCAGGCTCGAAGATACAAAGCATTGGCAAGTTAGTTCTACGCCTGCCAGACAAGAAAAAGGACAAACTCAAGCCCAAGTGGGAAGGTCCCTTCATAATTGACCAAGTCCTGACTGGTGGAGCGTACCGCCTGCGAGATGCATCGGATAACCGACTCGAGCCAAACCCATGGAACGCAGCCCGTCTCCGAAGATTCTATGCCTAGTGCCAGACTCTGTGTTCGTCTCCTTCCTCTGTCCATTTTTTATATACTGCCTGTATTACATTTCTCTCCTTCTCCCCTTCCTTTCTCTTATAGCCTTTAAAGGCTTCATCAAATGACGTGCTATTCGCACTCATTAAACCCGGGGGCTTCTTTTAACAGAAGCTTATTTATACGGGCTTCATGCCTAACACATGTGTTACACTTCCACATGTACCTTTTATTTCACCATTATATGCATCGATATGACTTAAGTTTTGGCCAAGCTGGGTTGCCTGGCTCCTGTGCTTACCCCTACGTTCCCGATTATTTGGCTAGGCGGTAAAGGGAGCACCTCTGCGATTGTTATTGCCGGATCAGCCGGATGTGTACCTCAGACTGGGTGAAGCCGAAAGCTAGCATTCTTAAGGGAATATTCGGTCGGTGACCTAAAAGATGATCTTTTCACTTATTTATTTATGCGCCCCCAGATGCTTTTTCCTGCGTCTTTTTCGCAGAATGGGCATGCACTTTAGGGCATGCCTCCCAGGGAAAGGAACCCCTAACAGAACTATTCTCCCTGGAAGATGTTTCTTACTAACCATGTAATATAACATAACTAGTCGGGCACTTGTCTGTTCACGCACTAATGACCCCTACGCCTGGTCTCCATGCATTCCCCGGTTCTTATATAACCGCATGGGAATTCGGACACACTCCGGACCGTCAGGTCCCGAGGCTGAAGCGAAAAGGTCGGCCATGACAAACGATCTACAATCCGGCTAGAAGGCATTATAAATGTCAATTAAATTACATAGTCATTCTGACTGATTGTATTCCTCTTCAATACCATCTAACAGGCTATCTAATTTACAGTCCTGCTGGGAATACTTTGCGGCCAATTCTACTTGGCCGTATACTAAGATTATAGGGATCTCCTTCCCATCGGGCCCCACAGGACCGACCTCGGCCATGTGGTTGGGGTCAGCCTTTGTGTACCGCGTCTTCACCATGGCCCAGGCCTCCCTAGCGCCTTGACGGCATGCCGATATCTTCCACAATTGGAAGCGCCGCCGTGCCCCCTTTAGCTTCTCCACAAGCTCTCCAAGACCTTCGGGCATGGAGATGGATGGCCACAAGGCCTGGGCGACGCCTTGCATCGCCTGCCGAACTCGCTCGAGCAGTTGCGAGAGCTCGGGAAGAAGGTCACCCATAGAACCGGGCATATCCTCTACAGGACGACCTGTTAGCACACCTACAGACATTACTCTGTTAGTCGACTTCCCTGCCGAACCTTTTTTCAAAGGTTCGTTCAAGCACTTACTAAATATGCCGCATCGAAGCCGCTGATTCTCCTTAACGGAGTCTGACAGCTGGGCATGAACATCTTTCAGGTCGGCGCCCAGCTTGGTGTTTACATCTTGGAGATCGTTCTTCTCCCGCCTTACCTTTGTCAGCACCTTCTCACCAGCCTTCAGCTGGCGTAGGAGTTGTTGCCTTTCCGGACTCAATCCGGCGCCATCTGCAATTTCATTTGTCAGATTCGCACCCATGCCGTGCTTCGCAAAATACTTATCTTTCGAAGTGTATATTACCAGAGGGGGTCTCCTTGGGCTCCCCTGCCGCGGCTAGTGCGGCCTTAAGATAGGCTTTGCACTCTTCCAGCTCCTGGGACAGTAGGGAGTTCTTTTCTGTAAGAACCTGCATAACAAATGATCCTTAAATCAGTTATTCTAACTGTTTCAAGTCTCGGGGGCTACTGGTATATATATAATTACCAAAATTTTCTTACCCGTATGTCTTTTACATATTGCTCCGTGGCTCTGGCTAGACCGTTTTGAGCGGCACGGAGGTACGCATCTCCCGAATTGAAGGCATCTAATGCCTCTTGGGAGAAACAAGCGTCGCAAAGAATTATCCGGCGACGGCTGCGGTTCATGGCACTCTCCACCTCAGAGTTGGTGGCAGACAACCTGTCCACATCCTCCGTCGGAGGAGCGTCCGGTGCGCGCCTTGTGTTCGCCTCCGCCTCCGGACGAGGCTTTGGAGCCTGGCTGGTGGAGGCACGATTGGCAGCCTCTCCGGATATAGTCCGGCGAGGTCTCTTTGTCCTGAAGAGAGCACAAGTGTTAATATGCCTTGAAGGTATAACACCTGGGATAAGGGGGCGCGCCATACCTTTGCGCTGACGCCTCGGTCCGGACTGCACCTCTTTTCTGCCCATGGGGCCCTGCGGCCCCTCGTTGGCTTGTCGCCGTAGGTTCAGCCTCCCGTCTCAAAAACCTCCCCTGCAAAGCTCGGTTGTAATCAGGAAACTAAAAACATGAGAGGGCGGACCCCTATTTGGGGTACTGGGACTTCGATCTCAGTTACCTGGGAGGCCGGGATTAGCCCTGGGTAATCGGCCGTAATGGCCACCAAGGCGTTGTCCTTGCTCAATTGATGGAACACTCCATCAATCAGCTCCACAGATAAGTCCGGATCCTCTTGAGAGGCCGGGACGAGGGACCGTCCTGGGTCCTCGGGTTATGGAGGAGGGCTGTTTATTTCTTTAACAGCCTGGCGCAGTTCCTGAGTTGAAGTCGTTAGACTGAATATTTAACAATGGGAATATAAAACAGATGGGCAAGTAAATGTGACAACTTACCCTGCTTGGGGGATTGTACATAGAAAATCCACCCTGTGGGTTGACGCGGAGAAATTCCTCCTCTTCTCCCTTGTACAAAGCGGACAAGGTCTTTGTTAGGGCCGCAGCCAAATCCGGTCCCTTACGGCCGTAGCGGGTGGCGTCGTCCTCCCTGTTGAAATCCCACATGGGGTGGCCTCTATACTGTAGCGGCTGCACCCCTCGCATGATGCATGCTGCCATGACCCCGATCATGGTCAGTCCGTAATGAGCTAACAATCTTATGCGGCCCATCAGGTAAAGGACGTCCTTGTCACTTTCCCTCTGAGGGCTCCGTGGACGCCAACTTAGGCGCTTCTTTAGTGGAGCACTGTCGAACTCAAGGAGGCTAATCCAGACAGGATCCGGCAGTGGGACGTCCTCTATGTAAAACCATTCCGAAGGCCAGTCCTCGAACGCCTTCTTTGGGGTTCCGGATAGATATCCGGTCCCAGCGATGCGCCACACTTCGGCTCCGCCCACTTGATATATTGACCCCTTTTGAGAACGGGGCACAAGGCAGAATAGCTCTTTCCACAGCCCAAAATGAGCCTCAACACCCAAAAACAGCTCATAGAGGGCTACGAAGCCCGCGATATGCAATACGGAGGCAGGCGTAAGATTGTGTAGCTGGAGGCCAGAGAACTCTAGGAGCCCCCGGAGAAACGGATGGATTGGAAATCCGAGCCCTCTTATTAAATAAGGGACGAGGCATACCCGCTCTCCTTTGGAGGGATTAGGGGCACTCTCCGCTTGCTCTCCGCCATTATAGATGGCAAGACCGGCTCGAACTGGGACCATATAGGCCAGGGGGAGAAATCCCTTGGTCTGGAGCGTCACTAGCTCGCTATGCGGGATGGAGCATCTCTCCCAATATCCAGGCTGAGGGCTGGAAGGGCAAAAGGAGGAGTTGCGATGGCTGTCCATGGTGGTATGGACCTTTGTCGGATGTGCTCTGATGAACACTCGCGAGGGGGAGAAGGTGTGGTTTGGATCTAAATCCTCGTCCCCTTAAATGGGCGGCTCATTTGCGCGGCTAGGGGTGTGGATGTAAAAACACTCAGACTTTTCATATTCGTTTGACACGTGGGAGGCGGCCATTATTGGGCGTAGAAGCCAAGGAGCGCAACATTTACAAGAAACCGGACTTTATTCAACAGCTACACGGAATTTGGAGGAGAACCCGCCTTGCAATGCCGAAGACAATCTGCGCGCCGGACTCATCGTCATTGAAGCCTAGTTCGGGGGCTACTAAGGGAGTCCTGGATTAGGGGGTGTCCGGATGGCCGGACTATACCTTCAGCCGGACACCTGGACTATGAAGATACAAGATTGAAGACTTCGTCCCGTGTCCGGAAGGGACTTTCCTTGGTGTGGAAGGCAAGCTTGGCGATACGGATATGTAGATCTCCTACCATTGTAACCGACTTTGTGTAACCCTAACCCTCTCCGGTGTCTATATAAACTAGAGGGTTTTACTCCGTAGGACAAGATACGGAACAACAATCATACCATAGGCTAGCTTCTAGGGTTTAGCCTCTCCGATCTCGTGGTAGATCTACTCTTGTACTACCCATATCATCAATATTAATCAAGCAGGACATGGGGTTTTACCTCCATCAAGAGGGCCCGAACCTGGGTAAAACTTCGTGTCCCTTGCCTCCTGTTACAATCCGGCCTAGACGCACAGTTCGGGACCCCCTACCCGAGATCTGCCGGTTTTGACACCGACATTGGTGCTTTCATTGAGAGTTCCTCTGTGTCGTCGCCATCAGGAAGGATGCCTCGCCCCGTCTTTAAAGACGGCACCGTTGCTAAGGGAGCTTTGACTGTCGGCCAAACCCTCTGGCTAGGTGGTTTTCTTATGACCGCCTGTTCGGCTTCTGCGCCGATGATGACCTCTCGAGCCATCGAAAACAATCTTCATGTCATCTCATCCCTACAAAATCATATTGTCTGGCTATGCTCCATCTTCACCACACAAAGCATTCAAATCATGCACAACCCCGATGACAAGCCGAGCAATTGGTTCATACTTTTTAACGCGCTTCAGCCTTTTCAACCCTCACGCAATACATGAGCGCAAGCCATGGACATAACACTATGGGTGGAATAGAATATGATGATGGAGGTTTGTGTGAAGAAGGCAAAAAAGAAGAAAGTCTCACATCGACGTGGCTAATCAACGGGCTATGGAGATGCCCATCAATTGATGTCAATGTGAGGAGTAGGGATTGCCATGCAACGGATGCACTAAGAGCTACTCCATCCTGTCCTTTTTACTCTGCATATTAGAATTCTCTGAAGTCACATAGAGTTTGACCGTATTTATATAAAAAATATCAACATCTGCCATGCTACAGTTATACAATATGAAACTTTAAGTCATGACACATCTATTGATATTGATTTCAGATTGTGAATGTTGGTACTTTTTTCTATAAAGTTGGTCAAACTTTATGCCTGACTTCAGTCAAATCTTATATGCGAACTAAAAAGGACTGGAGGGAGTATAAGTGTACGAAAGCTCAAACTGGAAACTAAGTGGGTGTGCATCCAACTTGCTTGCTCATGAAGACCTCGGGTATTTGAGGAAGCCCATCATCGGAATATACAAGCCAAGTTCTATAATGAAGATTCCCACTAGTATATAAAAGTGATAACTCAAGAGACTCTCTATATGAAGAACATGGTGCTACTCTAAAGCACAAGTGTGGTAAAAGGATAATAACATTGCCCTTCTCTCTTTTTCTCTCATTTTTTTCTTTTTTTCTTTTCTTTTCTTTTCTTTTTCTATTTTGTTTTTTGGTGGGCTTCTTTGGCCTCTTTTTTTATTTGGGCTTCTTTGGCCTCTTCTATTTATTTTAAAAGTCCAGATTCTCATCCTGACTTGTGGGGGAATCATAGTCTCCATCATCCTTTCCTCACTGGGGCAATGCTCTAATAATGATGATCATCACACTTTTATTTACTTACTACTCAATATTACAACTCGATACTAGAACAAAGATATGACTCTATATGAATGCTTCCCGTGGTGTACCGGGATGTGCAATGATCTAGCGTAGCAATGACAACAAACATGAATTGACACTGGGCACTGGATCAATATGTTAGTCCCAAAAATAGTATAAAAAGTTGCCAAAAGTATATGAAAGTTGTATGATATTGGCATGGAATAACCAAAAATTATAGATACGACAGAGACGTATCACTACACACATTATAGGCGGTTCCCAAACAGAATGGTAAAGTTTATACTCCCCCTACCACCAACAAACATCAATCCATGGCTTGTCCGAACAACGGGTGCCTCCAACTAACAACAATCCTGGGGAAGTTTTGTTTGCAATTATTTTGATTTGATTTGAGCATGGGACTGGGCATCCCGGTTACCAGCCATTTTCTCGTGAGTGAGGAGCGGAGTCCACTCCTCTTGAGAATAACCCGCCTAGCATGGAAGATATAGACAACCCTAGTTGATACATGAGCTATTCGAGCATACAAAACATAATTTCATTTGAAGGTTTAGAGTTTGGCACATACAAATTTACTTGGAACGGCAGGTAGATACCGCATATAGGAAGGTATGGTGGACTCATATGGAATAACTTTGGGATTTATGGAATTGGATGCACAAGTAGTATTCCCGCTTAGTACAAGTGAAGGCTAGAAAGAGACTGGGAAGCGACCAGCTAGAGAGCGACAACAGTCATGAACATGCATTAAAATTAATCAACACTGAATGCAAGCATGAGTAGGATATAATTCACCATGAACATAAATATCGTGGAGGCTATGTTGATTTTGTTTCAACTACATGCGTGAACATGTGCCAAGTCAAGCCACTCGAATCATTCAAAGGAGGATACCACCCTATCATACCACATCACAACCATTTTAATAGCATGTTGGCACGCAAGGTAAACCATTATAAACTCCCAGCTACTTAAGCATGGCATGAGCAACTATAATCTCTAATTGTCATTGCAAACATGTTTCATTCATAATAGGCTGAATCAGGAACGATGAACTAATCATATTTACAAAAACAAGATAGGTTGAGTTCATACCAGCTTTTATCATCTCAATCAGTTCATCATATATCGTCATTATTGCCTTTCACTTGCACGACTGAACGGTGTGGATAATAATAATAGTGCACGTGCATTGGACTAAGCTGGAATCTGCAAGCATTCAATACAAGGGAGAAGACAAGGCAATGGGCTCTTTTTAGATCAACAATAATGCATATGAGAGCCATTCAACATTTTCATCATGGTCTTCTCCTCTCGACACCCAAAGAAACGAAAAGAAACAAAACTATTTACACGGGAAAGCTCCCAACAAGCAAAAGAAGAACGAGAAATGTTTTTGGGTTTTATTTTTAATTACTACTCTTACAAGCATGGAAAGTACACTAGCTAAAAGCTACAACTATTTTTTTGGTTTTTCTTAAGGTTTTTCAAACACACAAGAAGAAGGCTTAAAAAGAAATTAAACTAGCATGGATAGTACAATGAAAATGTATGAGCACCGACAACTGGAATGAGTGTGTGAACATGAATGTAATGTCGTTGAGAAATACGTACTTCCCCAAGCTTAGGCTTTTGGCCTAAGTTGGTCTATGCCCATGGATCAAAGTGACCCTCTCCAGTGTGCGGAGGAGTGTCATCTAGGTGCAACTGGTTGGCGATCTCCTCTGGATTCCACTGATAAATAGACTGTCGATAAGGTTCAAGTGGTGGTTCCGGCTCAGGCTCTGGAGCTGGTGTCAGGCTCCAGTATGCATAAACGGCCTCCAACAAGATGAGGTACGTGCCTGAAAATATGTCAAACAAAGAGGGAGCAGGAAAGGTAATAATGTCAAAGTAATTTTTATTAAATATCAATCTATATTCAAGCATCTTCTTCTTATCCTTAACAATAAAATCATGCTCTACCATACTCTTACAATCTAGAAAAATAGGAGGCAGCAACTTTTCCTCTTTCTCATAATGCCTAATAGGTATGTTAAAGTGCGCAGCAAAGCGCGAGGCAAAGATGCCTCCAAAGACGGGACACTTCGTACGATTCAGATTTAACCGTTTAGCAACAATGGCGCCTAAACTGAAAGTAGCATCACGAAACAAGGCATGGCGCAAAATAAAAATATTAGGGGCCCTAAGGTTTCCACTGTTCCCACAACCAATTAATCATCTACTAGCAAATATTGCAAAGTAACATAGAACAGGAAAATGTATGCTAGTAATTCTTGCCTCAGAAACTTTCCTCGTTTCCCCTACAACAATCATACCAATAAACACCTCCACATCATTACAATGTGGTTCCTCTATGCTGCCCACAAAGGGTATCTTACAGACCCGACAAAAATCATATAGTGACATCTCCTTAACCTCATCATATAAGTGAAATTCCACCGAAGGTGGTGATTTCTTAGCATGAAAGTAAAAAATTTGCACTAAAATATTAGTTAGGAGGAGATACTGTTCGCGCTGGTCAAGAACTCATCACAAGGCCATCCACACAGCCGAACTTCCGCAATGCAAGGGAGATTATATTTGGGCTTCTTATTTTCTTCACTTTGCTTATCCTTCGAGCTTCGGCTCGAAGAGCCCCTCAACAATCTTTTCATCATTTTCTTTCTCTGAAAAATTTCTGAAATTTTTAGTAACTCAAAATAAAAGTGAACCAAACTCCAAAAAATTGATAGCAACTACTCCTACAAGTGCCTAGAGACTATATCATGCATTAAAACTACTTTTGACCACATAAATTTGATGCAAGCTCAAGAACAGGGTCACCTAAGCAGCAAAAAATTGCAATAAATAAATCACTAGAACAAAAACTAATTGGACCATTAGAGGAGTCACATACCGAAGAACAATCCCCCAAAGCAGTTTTGTGAATGGAGCTTTGAGCTAGGAGATCGAAAATGGTAGCAAGATGAGCTAGACTCGGGTTTGAGCTGGTGGATGATTTTTTTCTGGAGGAAGACGAAGTGTGTGGGTGCAAGAATAAGTGGAGGGGGCCCATGTGGGGTCCACAAGGCAGGGGCACGCCCAGGGGGTAGGGCATGCCCTAGACCCTCGTGGCCAAGTGGTGAGGCCCCCTGGTGTGTTCTCAGTGCCAATAATTCTTAAATATTCTAGAAAAAATCATATACAATTTTCAGGGCATTTGGAGAACTTTTATTTTCGGGGTATTTTTTATTGCAAGGATAATTTAGAAAACAGACAGAAAATACTATTTTTGCTTTATTAAATCTAAATAACAGAAAGTAAAAGGAGGGTACAGAAAGTTGTGCTTTCTAACTTCATCCATCTCATGCTCATCAAAAGGAATCCACTAATAAGGTTGATCAAGTCTTGTTAATAAACTCTTTCTGAATAACATGAAACCGGAGAATTTTTGAATAACACTAGGTTACCTCAACGGGGATATGCACATCCCCAACAATAAGAATATCATATTTCTTCTTGACAGTAGGAAGAGGAAATTCAAAACCTCCAATAGTAATTGTTGGAATTTTTCCAATAGAATTGATACTATGAACTTGAGGTTGTTTCCTCGGAAAGTGTACCGTATGCTCATTACCATTAACATGAAAAGTGACATTGCCTTTATTGCAATCTATAACAGCCCCTACATTATTCAAAAAGGGTCTACCAAGGATAATTGACATACTATCGTCCTCAGGAATATCAAGAATAACAAAGTCCGTTAAAATAGTAACATTTGCAACCACAACAGGCACATCCTCACAAATACTGACAGGTATAGTGGTTGATTTATGGCCATTTGCAAAGATATTTCAGTAGGTGTCAACTTATTCAATTCAAGTCTACGAATATAGAGAGAGAGGCATAACACTAACACCGGCTCCAAGATCACATAAAGCAGTTTTAACATAGTTTCTTTTAATGGAGCATGGTATAGTTGGTACTCTGGGATCTCCTAGTTTCTTTGGTATTCCACCTTTAAAATTATAATTAGCAAGCATGGTGGAAATTTCAGCTTTCGGTATCCTTCTTTTATTTGTAACAATATCTTTCATATACTTAGCATAAGGATTCATTTTAAGCATATTAGTCAAACGCATACGCAAAAAGATAGGTCTAATCATTTCAGCAAAGCGCTCAAAATCCTCATCATCCTTTTTCTTGGATGGTTTAGGAGGAAAAGGCATGGGTTTCTGAACCCATGGTTCTCTTTCTTTACCGTGCTTCCTAGCAACAAAGTCTCTCTTATCATAACGTTGATTCTTTGATTGTGGGTTATCAAGATCAACCACATGTTCAATCTCTACATCATTGTCATTGCTAGGTTGAGCATCAACATGAACATCATCATTAAGATTATCACTAGGTTCATGTTCATTACCAGATTGTGTTTTAGCATCAGAAATAGAAATATCATTGGGATTCTCAGGTGTGTCAACAACAGGTTCACTAGAAGCATGCAAAGTTCTATCATTTTTCTTTTTCTTATTCTTAGAAGAACTAGGTGCATCAACATTAGTTCTCTGAGAATCTTGCTCAGTTCTCTTAGGGTGGCCTTCAGGATACAAAGGTTCCTAAGTCATTTTACCCCCTCTATCACAACTCTAACAACATTATCATTTTTCTTATTATTTAATTCATTGAGCAAATCATTCTGAGCTTTAAGTACTTGTTCTACTTGAGTGGTAACCATAGAAGCATGTTTACTAATAAGTTTAAGTTCACCTTTAACTCTAGACATATAATCACTCAAGTGTTCAATCATATAAGAATTGTGTTTCAATTGTCTACCAACATAAGCATTGAAGTTTTCTTGCTTAATAATAAAATTATCAAACTCATCCAAGCATTGGCTAGCAGACTTATTACGAGGGATATCACCTTCATCAAATCTATAGAGAGAATTTACCTTCACTACCTGTGTCGGGTTATCAAGACCATGTATTTCTTCAATAGGTGGTAAATTCTTAACATCTTCAGCTTTAATACCTTTTTCTTTCATAGATTTCTTTGCCTCTTGCATATCTTCAGGACTGAGAAATAGAATACCCCTTTTCTTTGGAGTTGGCTTAGGAGTTGGTTCAGGAAGTGTCCAATCATTTTCATTACTCAACAAATTATTCAATAGCAATTCAGCTTGATCAATAGTTCTTTCCTTGAAAACACAACCAGCACAACTATCCATGTGGTCTCTAGAAGCATCAGTTAGTCCATTATAAAAGATATCAAGTATTTCATTTTTCTTGAGAGGATGATCAGGCAAAACATTAAATCGGACAAGCCTTCCCCAAGCTTGTGGGAGACTCTCTTCTTCAATTTGCACAAAATTATATATTTCCCTTAAAGTAGCTTGTTTCTTATGAGCGGGGAAATATTTAGCAGGGAAGTAATAAATCATATCCTGGGGACTACGCACACAACCAGGATCAAGAGAATTAAACCATGTTTTAGCATCACCCTTTAATGAGAATGGAAACAACTTAAGGATAAAGTAATAGCAAGTTTTCTCATCATTAGTGAACATGGTGGCTATATCATTCAACTTAGTAAGATGTGCCACAACAGTTTCAGTTTCATAGCCATGGAAAGGATTAGATTTAACCAAAGTAATTAACTCAGGGTCGACAGAGAAATCATAATCCTTATCGAAAATACAGATAGGTGAAGTAGCAAAAGCAGGGTCATATTTCATTCTAGCATTCAAGGATTTTTCTTTCAGTTTAGCTAATAATTTCTTAAGATCATATCTACCATTGCAAGCTAAAAAGTCTCTAGCAGTTTCTTCATCCATAACATAACCCTAAGGCACAACAGGAAATTCATATCTAGGGGGAGAATCTTCATCATCACTTTCATCCATATTATCAGTTTCAATAATTTCATTCTCTCTAATCCTAGCAAGTTGTTCATCAAGAAATTCACCTAATGGCACAGTATTATCAAGCATAGAAGTAGTTTCATCATAAGTATCATGCAAAGCATAAGTGGCATCATCAATAACATGTGACATATCAGAATTAATTGCGGAAGCAGGTTTAGGTGTCGCAAGTTTACTCGAAACAGAAGGTGAATCAAGTGCAGAGCTAGATGGCAGTTCCTTACCTCCCCTCATAGTTGAGGGAAAAATCTTGGTTCTTTTATATTTCAAGTTCTTCATAGTGATCAGCAGATATAAATCCCAAGTGACTCAAATAATAGAGCTATGGTCCCCAGCAACGGCGCCAGAAAATAGTCTTGATAACCCACAAGTATAGGGGATCACAACAGTTTTCGAGGGTAGAGTATTCAACCCAAATTTATTGATTCGACACAAGGGGAGCCAAAGAATATTCTCAAGTATTAATAGTTGAGCTGTCAATTCAACCGCACCTGAAAGACTTAATATCTGCAGCAAAGTATTTAGTAGCAAACTAATATGATAGTAGCGGTAACGGTAGCAAAAGTAACAGTAGCAGTTTTGTAGTAATTGTAACAGTGGCAACGGAAAAGTAATTAAGCAAAAATCAATATGTGAAAAGCTTGTAGGCAATGGATCGGTTATGTATAATTATGTCAGATGCAATTCCTCATGCAACAGTTATAACATAGGGTGACACAAAACTAGCTCCAGTTCATCAATGTAATGTAGGCATGTATTCCGAATATAGTCATACATGCTTATGGAAAAGAACTTGCATGACATATTTTGTCCTACCCTCCCGTGGCAGCGGGGTCCTATTGGAAACTAAGGGATATTAAGGCCTCCTTTTAATAGAGTACCAAACCAAAGCATTAACATTAGTGAACACATGAACTCCTGAATCTACGATCATCACCGGTAAGTATCCCGATTATTGTCACTTCGGGGTTAACGGATCACAACACATAATAGGTGACTATAGACCTGCAATATAGGATCAAGAACTCACATATATTCATGAAACCATAATAGGTTCAGATTTGAAATCATGGCACTCGGGCCCTAATGACAAGCATTAAGCATAGCAAAGTCATAGCAACATCAATCTCAGAACATAATGGATACTAGGAATCAAACCCTAACAAAACTAACTCGATTACATGATAAATCTCATCCAACCCATCACCGTCTGAGTGAGTCCTGGATTAGGGGGTCCTCAGACAGCCGTACTATATACTTTGGCTAGACTGTTGGACTATGAAGATACAAGATTGAAGACTTCGTCCCGTGTCCGGATGGGACTCTCCGTTCCGTGGAAGGCAAGCTTGGCGATTCGGATATGTAGATCTCCTCCCTTGTAACCGACTCTGTGTAACCCTAGCCCCCTCCGGTGTCTATATAAACCGGAGGGTTTAGTCCGTAGGACAACAACAATCATACCACAGGCTAGCTTCTAGGGTTTAGCCTCTCCGATCTCGTGGTAGATCAACTCTTGTAATACTCATATCATCAAGATCAATCAAGCAGGAAGTTGGGTATTACCTCCATCGTGAGGGCCCGAACCTGGGTAAACGTTGTGTCCCCCGCCTCCTGTTACCACCCGCCTTAGATGCACAGTTGGGGACCCCCTACCCGAGATCCGCCGGTTTTGACACCGACATTGGTGCTTTCATTGAGAGTTCCACTGTGTCGTCACCATAAGGCTTGATGGCTCCTTCGATCATCGGCAATGATGCGATCCAGGGTGAGGTTTTTCTCATCGGACAGATCTTCGTATCCGGCGGCTTCGCACTGTGGGCCAACTCGCTTGGCCATCTGGAGCAGATCAAAAGCTATGCCCCTGGCCATTAGGTCATGTTTGGAAGCTTTAACTACACCGCTGACATCCGCGGAGACTTGATCTTCGACGGATTCGAACCCATGTCAGGTGCGCCGCACAGTCACGATAAGCATGATTTAGCTCCGCCGTCGGACAATGTTCGGGAGATTACACCTGTAACTACTCCGGCTCTCAATCCGGAACAGATCGCGCCATTCGAGGACGGGTGGATGGACCCTGCCACGGAGGCCACACACTCAGCGGCGATAGAGACGAATACTGACTCCACCTCCTATGAGACCTGTGTTGTCGGACCTTGGGATTCGTCCCTGGCCACGGTCTCCAAACCACCTGTGTCCGTACCTATCAAATCTGATTGGGAGCCGATCACGAAGTTTCCCTCCGCGGATATCTTTCAGCACTCGCCCTTGGGTGATGTGCTAAATTCATTAAGGCCCCTCTCCCTGCCAGGAGGCCCTTGGCCGGACTGCGTTCGGCCTGAGTGGGAAGTGGACGACGAAGAAATTCGTTCCCCACCCATCACCCACTTAATAGCCACTGTCGACGACTTAACCGACATGCTTGATTTCGGCTCCGAAGACATCGACGGTATGGACGACGATGCGGGAGACGAATAGGAACCACCACCCGCAGGGCGCTGGACTGCCACTTCATCACATGATATATACATGGTGGATACACGCAAAGAAAATGACGACGAGGAGCGGGAGGAAGCAACGAAAGACAATTCCCTCGAGAAGCAACCAAAGCGACAGCGTAAGCGCCGCTCCAAATCTCGCCCCGGCAAAAACAGCAATAACAGTGCAAGAAAGAGTAACACCCCGGTCGACCCTAAAGGAGACAATGACCACATGAACCCAGCAGTGGAGCAGGGTGAACCATCGGACGACGAACATAGTATGGAGCCGTTGTCCGGTCACGATGACCCCGAGGGTAAAACTCATCAACCTGTCTCCGGAGACATGAATAGTCCGGACGGCGATGCACACATTATCCCTGAAAGACACTTGGAATAAGAGAACCTTCATAAAAGGCTCATTGAAACCGCGCGGAGCCTGAAGAAGCAGAAGCAAAGGCTCAAGACCGTGTAGAATACGCTCAACAGCAGATGGAATAAAGTGCTTGGGATGGAAGAAAAGTACAGCGGTAATCGCCACACAAAAAGCTATCCAAAGCGCAAGTTGTTGCGTGAATTTGATGACGAGGCCTTAGAGCCCACTCAGCCGGAAAATAAAATGGCGGATCAACCAGACCGGCCACCCCGTGGTCGTGACAGGGCGGCTAACGATGACGTACACAAGTCAACACACAACCTACGTGAGGACCTACACAAAAATCCGGTTTGACCAGGTCCATTTATGGACCTAGGAAGCGCGTTTTGGCACAGAATTATCGCCGCCGAAATGACTATACTGACAGAATATTAGTTCGGAATCAAAATCAAACACTACAACTATCAGGCACACCCAAATACAGAGGTGCCACACACCCCCTATGTTTCACCGACGAGGTACTGGACCATGAATTCCCAGAAGGATTCAAACCCGTGAACATAGAGTCATACGACGGAACAACAGACCCTGGGGTCTGGATTGAGGACTTTATACTTCACATCCACATGGCTCGTGGAGATGATCTCCACGCCATCAAATACTTGCCCTTAAAGTTGAAAGGACCAGCTAGGCACTGGTTGAAAAGCCTCCCCGAAAACTCAATTGGAAGTTGGGAAGAGCTCGAGGACGCTTTCAGGGCTAATTTTCAAGGGACCTATGTCCGACCTCCGGATGTAGACGATTTAAGTCACATAATTCGACAACCTGGAGAGTCAGCCCGAAAGCTTTGGAACAGATTCCTCACTAAGAAGAATCAAATTGTTGACTGCCCGTACGCCGAAGCCTTAGCGGCTTTCAAACATAGTGTCAGGGACGAATGGCTTGCCAGACAGCTCGACCAGGAAAAACCAAGGACAATGGCAGCCCTAACAAGCCTTATGACCCGCTTTTGCGCGAGCAAGGATAGTTGGCTGGCCCGCAGCGGCACCAGCGACCCAAGCACATCCGAAGTCAGGGATGGCAATGGAAAACCACGACGCAATAAAAGCAAGCGTAGAAGCAACGAAGTCAGCCCAAACAATACGGCGGTAAACGCCGGATTCAGGGGCTCTCGACACGGTCAACGGAAAAAGCCATTCAAAGGCAGCAGAGATGGACCGTCCAGCCTAAACAAGATTCTGGACAGATTATGTCAGATTCACGGCACCTCCGATAAACCTGCAAATCACACCAACAGAGAATGCTGGGTCTTTAAGCAGGCCGACAAGCTAAACGCCGAACACAAGGGGAGGGAGACACCAAGTGAAGACGAGGATGAGCCTCACCAACAAAACACTGGGGGACAGAAAAAATTCCCACCAGAAGTCAAAACAGTGAACATGATTCACGTAACGAAGAGGAGGAGCACACGCGCACTCCGAGACATATGCGCCATAGACCCCGTTACCCCCAAGTTCAACCCTTGGTCGGCCTGCCCAATCACTTTTGATCGCAGGGATCACCCGACTAGTATCTGACACGGAGGATCGGCCGCCTTGGAACTAGACCCAATAATTGACGGATACCATCTCACCCGAGTCCTTATGGACGGCGGCAGTAGACTTAATCTGATATATCAAGACACAATCCGCATAATGGGGATAGACCCAACAAGAATCAGCCAAAGCAATACTACCTTTAAAGGAGTAATACCAGGCCCAGAAGCCCGATGCATGGGCTCTATAGTACTAGAGGTTGTATTCGGTTCTCCCGACAACTTCTGAAGCGAAGAATTAACCTTCGACATCGCTCCATTCCGAAGCGGCTATCAAGCACTACTCGGAAGAACAGCCTTCGCTCATTTTAATGCAATACTGCATTACACTTATCTTAAGCTTAAGATGCCCGGTCCACGTGGCATCATCATAGTTAGCGGAAACTCAGAGCATTCCTTACAGGCAGAGGAAAGTACGGCGGATTTCGTAGCCGAACACTGAACGACCCCTCCAACCAGAATAAATGATCGGTCGTCAAGACCGCGGACACGGCTAGACGAGTCCGGCGCACCCCTCGCTGTAACAGTTCAGACAAACCCGAGATTGGGTCGATGGATATACCCCCATAGGTGGCGCTAGGGGCTTCCCGCATGTAAAATGGACTATAGTTCGATGATAATCGTGCTACACCCTTCCAGGACACGGCACAACGGAGACACATGCGCAGACGTGCAGCAGGGCCTTGCTCAAAGGTTTATTTCTAGATTAAGACCCCGTGTAAACCTTTCTCACTGTCTCTTGTTGCTTCACGCCCTCCGGATACTTAGCACAACCGAGAGGGATGCGGACGTTATTGGCATTTTTGCCACGTCAGACTGATGCACGTACCTGGAAATTCAGGGTTCATTATCAAGGGCTTTGCTCAGCCCGATATACGCTGTAAAGTCCGAATACCTTAGGGAGTGTTCGGTGTCGCGAGTTTGGCCTTATATGCATCAGCTCCGAATCATCTCTTTGGTCACATGTTGGGTTTGCCCGGCTCCCGTGTTTTGCTACCTTACGTTCCGCTCTATCGGCTAAGGTGGCACCGGGAGAACTACTGCGATTGTGCCCTGGTTCATCTGGATGAGCACCTCAGTAGAGAAAGCCGAAAACTGATTGTCATGATAAAGCGCGAGACTGGTCAACCACTCGAGGACTCAGTGGAATCTTCGTGATTCCTCCGCAGTAACGAAGGACCGGTTTCCCGTTCATGTATGTACGTGCACCGTATTCGGATAAGCGCGGAAGTACCAGGGGCTATATAGTAGCCCCACTATCGAACTTCTATGGCTAACTGAAAGTGTTAAAGCAATATAGTCCGATTGCCTCGTTCGCCGCACTATCACCTCCTTAATGGACCAAGACGTTGGATCAAGTGTGAATACACGCTTTTCCGAACACCCCCGCATTATATGCGTGGGGGATGAAGCCGACGACTGCAAACTTTCAGGTTATATACATACATAAAACGGCCGCACATGAGGCATCATAATACTTTCAGGAAAAAAGTATAAACACAACCTTTATAATCCAAATAGCATTGTTTTTACAATTGGGATACATGTCACTCGAACATGATACTCTTCGAGCACTGAGCCTCTATTAAACGAGCGCCTTCTAGGACTTCTTCTAAATACTGCTCGACCAAGACCTGGCCTGCGGCCGGACCCTGGGTTGCCATAGCGGTGGCATCCATCTCTGCCCAGTATGTCTTAACACGGGCAAGAGCCATCCACGCACCCTCTATGCACGCTGACCTCTTTACGGCATCGATATGCTGCACAACACCAAGGAATCATTGCACTAAACCAAAAGAACTATTCGGCTTTGGTCCTTCCGGCCAAAGATGATCCACGACAGACCTCAGGGCAAGCCCGGACAACCTACGGAGCTCAACCCACTCGGCCATTTTCTCATTTAACAGCAGCGGATGCGTCGGAGCACTGAACTGCGACCAGAACAATCTCTCTACTTCGTGATCTTCTTGATCTTTGAAAAACTCAGTCGCATCAGTAGCACTCATTGCCAAGTCCGCATATGCGTTTGCAGCACTCCATAATCGATCCAGAGGGGCATACTTCGGATCTCCGAACTTCGTCCGCAACAAAAAGGGCTTCCCAGCCGTGATATCTCTGGCTTGACGGAGCTCCTCCTCTGCCGCTCTGATTTTAGAACGGGTTTCCTTGGCTACCTCCATGGCTTTCTTTAGGTCAGCCGCTCTCGTCTGGCTTTCCTTTTCAAGAAGCTCATATTGGCCGGCGGCATCTTTCAGCTCATCAGCCATCTTGGCTATTTTATCTTCACTTTTATGATGAGCAGCCTGTTCGTCTCTTAAGTCTTCTGCCGCCTTTAGGGCGGCCGCATCACTCCTCCTGGCTTGTTCCTTGGCTCGGGCAAGTTCCGCCCGAAGGGTCTCCACGGCGGCAGCTCCATCTGCAGTCACAACATATTATAGATACTAGCATCATGCTCCTCTTAATATTTGTTGACCACCCAAAAATACATACCCTGTGCCTCGTCAAGCCGCTTGTTCACAAGCGCAATGTCGACATCTGCTGCATCAAGTTGCCGGCTCAAACCGGCAAACTCAGTAGTCCGGCTAGCCACCGAACCATCAGCCGTCTGCACATGAAAGCATCGCGATTATTTACCTAGGACTATGATCCTCTGTTTGCTGCCCCTGGATAGCAACCAGAGTCTCAGGGGCTACTATCTGTATAGAGCACACCTAGCATGTGCGGTACCATCAAAAATTCTTATATATTACTTTGCGTACCTCAAAGCCTCTTAGCAGGCTCGTAAAAGCTTCATGCAACCCACTTGTGGCGAATGAGATCCTCTCAACCACCATACTCATTAAAGTACGACGCTCCTCTGAAATAGCCGCTTTCTCCTAAAGGCTCATCAGTGCGTCCGGTTGCCCATCGGACAGTCCCGGACTCTTTTTGTTGCTCTCCGTAGGAGACGAATATTCCGAACTACAGGTGGCTGAAGGGTTACCTTCTGGCCTGGGCGGATCAGGAGAAACCCTCTGTGATGATACCTCAGGGTCGTCCGTCCTAGGAGGTGGGGAGGCAGGGGGAGGCATTTCGCTCTGCATCATCTCCGGAAGAAGATCCCCCGAAGACGAACTCTGCCGAGAAGGGCTACGAGCTGGACTGCAAGATATATGTCTCGGTTATTGTCCTTGAAGATAAAGCAGGATATATTTACCAAAAGTACTCTTGATTCACTTATAGCTTGATGGAGGGCTGGCCCCCTTGCGGGCATTGTGCGGTAAGGACGCCCTCCGGGGCAGTGCCTCTTGATGAAGATTTCTTCCCTCATTTGGAACCTTTTGTTTCCAAGTCGTCAGAGACAGTCCTTTTCCTTCCTTGGGGGGAGGGGATTCTAGATTCTTCTCCCCGATCATCATCCTTCGTGGAGATGCTAATTCCCCCGGTTTGGATGAGTAATGCGTGAGGCCCGCTTTCGACTTGTTTATCCCTCCCTTTATCTACCCCTGATGGCACTTGATAAAGTGCATGCTCGAGCATCCTGGCTAGTACAGGATCCGGGAACCTTCGAGAAGGGGGGCCGAACACCTGATCATCTTCGCCTTTCTTATCCAGTCCTGGCCAAGATCGGTTTTCTCAGAATGATGTTGTGACAAATAAAAAACAGCATGTCCGGTCGTAGAATTACTCACCTGGGTATCTGGACGGTTGCAGTTGAGACCCGCATCCTTGGTGGTGTCCGGACACTTTATTCATGCTCCGAAGAACAATCCATACATATCTTCGAGCGTCATGCCGAAGAACTGCTGAATAGCTCGCGGTCCTTCCGGGTTGAACTCCCAAATTCAGAGAGATCGACGTTGGCATGGCAGGACCTGACGAACTAGCATAACTTGCATTACTTTGACGAGACTGACATCCCTCTTGAGGAGATCTCGGATGCAACTTTGCAATGTCGGCACGTCATTAACCGGCCCCCAGTCTAGCCCCTTGTTGACCCATGACGCTAGTTGTGGTGGGGGGCCCGAATGGAAGGCGGGGGAGCCACCCACTTAGTACTTCGGGGAGCTATAATGTAAAACCACTCCCGCTGCCATAAGTTGGATATCTCCAGGAAGGAACCCTTTGGCCATGGGGCATCGACGCCTTTGCTTATTGTGGCACCTCCGCATTCTGCGTGTCGCCCATTGATCATCTTCGGCTTCACATTGAAGGTCTTGAGCCATAAGCCAAAGAGTGGGGTGATGCGGAGGACGGCCGCACATACGACGATAAACAATGAGATGTGAAGAATGGAATCCGGAGCTAGATCATGGAAGTCAAGCCCATAATAGAACATGAGCCCTCTGACGAAGGGATCAAGGCTAAAGCCTAGCCCTCGGAGGAAGTGGGAAATAAATACGACGCTCTCGTTGGGTTCGGGAGTAGGGATGACCTGCCCTCGGGCAGGCAGCCTGTGCGAGATTTTGGCGGTCAGATACCTGGCCTCCCTTAGCTTCTTGATGTCCTCCTCTGTGAAGGAGGAAGCCATCCACCGGCCCTGAAGGTTGGATCCGGACATGATTGAAGGTCCGAAGCGCTTTGCCTGAGCCTTGGGTGTTGGAATTCGGGGTGGGGGAAGGGAAGGATTGAGAGCGAGAAGTAAAGGGCATGCTTTGGCCCCTTTATAAAGAGGGAGAATATCAAGCGTCCTCCACGTGGCCATTTGGAACTTGCCTAAAATCGAGGAGTCGTACTAACAAGCACAATTGGGTTAACCACACCCGTATTGATGAGAATCTCGTGATAAGGGAACACGATCTCTGCTTCGACAAGACATGCCAATAAAACCGCCTCGCAACACGTGCCGTGGCGGGCAGGGAAAAACGGTTCGAATAATGACCAAGGCCATGGCGTGATGTCACATTATGAAAAGTTGTCAGCAGATTAGATTTGTGGAAATATTGTACTCTCTACGGTGGTATGTGGAATTTGTTTTGCAGAGCCGGACACTATCCTTGTGTTCAAAATCCTCTATGGAGTATTCGGAGGAGGAACTTGCCTTGCAATGCCGAAGACAATGTGTGCGCTGGACTCGTCGTCATTGAAGCCTGGTTCAGGGGCTACTGAGGGAGTCCTGGATTAGGGGGTCCTTGGACAGCCGGACTATATACTTTGGCCGGACTGTTGGACTATGAAGATACAAGATTGAAGACTTTGTCCCGTGTCCGGATGGGACTCTCCTTTGCGTGGAAGGCAAGCTTGGTGATTCGGATATGTAGATCTCCTCCCTTGTAACCGACTCTGTCTAACCCTAGCCCCTCCGGTGTCTATATAAACCGGAGGGTTTAGTCCGTAGGACAAAAACAATCATACCATAGGCTAGCTTCTAGGGTTTGGCCTCTCCGATCTCGTGGTAGATCAACTCTTGTAATACTCATATCATCAAGATCAATCAAGCAGGAAGTAAGGTATTACCTCCATCGCGAGGGCCCGAACCTGGGTAAACATTGTGCCCCCCGCCTCCTGTTACCATCCGTCTTAGACGCACAGTTCGGGACC
The DNA here is from genome assembly GCF_018294505.1 of Triticum aestivum. Classification (NCBI taxonomy): domain Eukaryota; kingdom Viridiplantae; phylum Streptophyta; class Magnoliopsida; order Poales; family Poaceae; genus Triticum; species Triticum aestivum. The sequence continues at coordinate 223,853,577 of NC_057809.1, read as the reverse complement.
CCCTACCCGAGATCCACCGGTTTTGACACCGACACCGTCCAGCAAGCCTACGATGGAATTACTCATGCACGGCGGTGAGTATCATGAAATTGGTGATGGAGGGTGTTTGATGATGACTATGGCGACGGATTCCCCTCTCCGGAGCCCCGAACGGGCTCCACATCAGCCCTCCCGAGAGAGATTAGGGCTTGGCGGTGGCTCCGTATCATAAAACGTGATGAATCCTTCTCTCTGATTTTTTTCTCCCTGAATGTGAATATATAGATTTGGAGTTGAGGTCGGTGGAGCATCAGTGGGCCCACGAGGCAGGGGGGCATGTCCCCACCCTCGTGGACAGGGTGTCGGCCCCCTGGCCTTGATTCTTTCGTCAATATTTTTTATATATTCAAAAAATATTCTTCGTGAAGTTTCAGGTCATTCCGAGAACTTTTATTTCTACACAAAAATAACACCATGGCAATTCTACTGAAAATAGCATCAGTCTGGGTTAGTTCCATTCAAATCATGCAAGTTAGAGTCCAAAACAAGGGTAAAAGTGTTTGGAAAAGTAGATACGTTGGAGACGTATCAGCCACTGTCGAGGATCTAACCGACATGCTTGATTACGCATCCGAAGACATTGACGGTATGGACGATGATGCCAGAGGGGAGCAGGCCCAAAAACCACCGGTCACCAGACGTTGGACGGCCACCTCCTCGTATGACGTATACATGGTGGATACACCTAAAAACAGCAACGGCGATGATGAGAAAAACCCAGTCGAGGATGAACCTCCTGAGATACCACTGAAACGTCGACGTCAGCGGTGCCGCTCTAAATCGCGTTGCATTAAGAACAGCAATACCGGCACCAAAGACAATGATACTCCGGAGAATGCCGAAGACCAAGAAGACCCCGTCGAACCAACATCCGAACAGGATGATCGGGAGGACGGGCAAGTTGACCCTGACGAACAAACATGGAACAATGACTCGGAGGACAGGAACTATCTGCCACTCTCCGAAGACGATGTAAGCCTCGGCGAAGAAGATTTTATCGTGCTAGAGGAACCCCTCGAACAAGAGCACTTCAAGTGCTGGATAATAGCCACGGCTAGAAACCTAAAAAAGAAATAGCAGAAGCTTCAGGCTGACCAAGACATGCTCAACGACAGATGGACCAACGTCCTGGCAGCCGAAGAATACGTCCTCGAATGCCCAGCAAAGAGTTACCCAAAGCGTAAGCTGCTACCCCAATTCCACGACGAGGCGCTGGAGCCTATACCACCCGCGTGTAACGTGACTGACGGACCCGAACGCCCATCGCGTGGTCGGGACAGAACGGCAACTCAAGCCAAACACCAGCCCACACTACCTCGCCGTAAAAGCAGAGAAACAACAACTCGGGGATACACATACGACCTATAACAGGACTTGGAAAATAGAGCAGGTCAGACCCAGGTCAATCTACGGATCATGGGGGCGTGCTCCAGCGTGAGAGAAGGGCTATCAAGCCTGGTGCGATAAGCATAGTCAACCCCGTGCTGAAAACCGCATTCGGACTCCATCCGAACTGCGTCGTGACATGGCCCGATACAGACGTGCCACACACCCCCTATGCTTCACTGATGAGGTAATGGAGCACGAGTTCCCTGAAGGTTTTAAACCCGTGAACATCAAATCATACGATGGCACAACATATCCCACATTATGGATTGGAGATTTTCTTCTCCACATTCACATGGCTCGCGGTGATGATCTACACGCCATCAAATACCTTCCCCTAAAACTTATGGGGCCAGCTAGACACTGGTTAAACATCCTCCTAGAAAACTCTATTGGAAGTTGGGAAGACTTGGAAGATGCCTTTAGAGACAACTTCCAAGGCACTTATGTCCGACCTCTGGATGCCGATGACCTCAGTCATATAGTCCAATAGCCCGGAGAGTCAACCAGGAAATTCTGGACCAGGTTCCTAATTAAAAAGGACCAGATTGTCGACTGTCCGGACACCGAAGCCCTAGCGGCCTTCAAACACAACATTCGCGGTGAATGGCTCACCCGACACCTCGGCCAAGAAAAGCCGAAGTCCATGGAAGCACTTACAACACTAATGACCCGCTTCTGCGCGGGCGAGGATAGCTGGCTAGCCTGTAGCGGTAACAGTACCAGCGACCCTGATACTTCCGAAGCCTGAAACGGCAACGGAAGGCCCCGATGCAACAAACATAAGCGTCAGAGCAACAATGATGATGCAGAGAATATGACAGTCAATGCCGGATTCAGTGGCTCCAAATCCAGTCAACGGAAGAAGCCATTCAAATGAAACAAAGACGGTTCATCAAGTCTGGATCGAATACTTGATTGACCCTGCCAGATCCACGGCACTCCTAATAAGCCTGCCAACCACGCCAACAGAAGTTGTTGGGTCTTCAAACAGGCCGGCAAGTTAAATGCCGAACATAAGGAGAAAGGGTCACCCAATGAGGATGACGATGAGGAATCTCGCGCACCAAAAACAGGGGGACAGAAGAAATTTCCCCCGAAGTCAAAACGGTGAACATGATATACGTCACCCATATCCCCAAGAGGGAGCACAAGCGCGCACTAAGGGATGTCTATGTGATAGAGCCAGTCGCCCAAAAATTTAACCCATGATCGGTGTCGGTGTCAAAACCGGCGGATCTCAGGTAGGGGGTCCCGAACTATGCGTCTATGTCGGATGGTAACAGGAGACAGGGGACACTTTGTTTTACCCAGGTTCGAGCCCTCTCGATGGAGGTAATACCCTACTCCTGCTTGATTAATATTGATGATATGGGTAGTACAAGAGTAGATCTACCACGAGATCAAGGAGGCTAAACCCTAGAAGCTAGCCTATGGTATGATTGTTGTGTATGGAGTTGATTGCCTACGGACTACAACCCTCCGATTTATATAGACACCGGATAGGGTTAGGGTTACACAGAGTCGGTTACAATGGTAGGAGATCTTGAATATCCACATCGCCAAGCTTGCCTTCCACGCCAAGGAAAGTCCCATCCGGACACGGGACGAAGTCTTCAATCTTGTATCTTCATAGTCTAGGAGTCCGGCTGAAGGTATAGTCCGGCTACCCGAACACCCCCTAATCCAGGACTCCCTCAGTAGCCCCTGAACCAGGCTTCAATGACGACGAGTCCGGCGCGCAAATTGTCTTCGGCATTGCAAGGCGGATTCCTCCTCCAAGTCCTTCATAGAAGATTTGTAAACACCATGAGTAGTGTCCGGTTCTGCAAAATAAGTTTCCACATATTGCCGTAGAGAGAATAACACAAATCAAATCTGCTGACGTATTCCGCAGTGCGCCTTCACACTACGGCCAAGTCCTTCACTCGAATCGTTTTTACTTTTCCACCTCAGCATGTTTTGCGAGGCGGTTTCCTTGGCACGTCTTGTCAAAGCAGAGATCGTGTACCCCCTTTTACGGGATTCTCATCAATACGGACGTGGGTAACCCAATCATGCCCGTTAGCATGTTTTCTCGATTAAAGGCGAGTCCCAAACGGTTACGGGGAGGGCTCCTGGTATTCAACCTCTTATAAAGAGACCAAGGCCTTACTCCCTTTTCCAATCTCAAACGAGTTCGCCCGTCGCCTCGAGTTCCAACACCCTAGGCTTCAGATTCCAGGCGCTTCGGACCTTCGACAATGTCCGGTTTCGACCTTCAAGGCCGATGGATGCCCTCCTCCGTCACGGAGGAGGATGTGCTAAAGTTGAGAGAGGCTAAGTTCTTGACCGCCGAAATTCCGCATAGGTTGCCTGCTCAAGGGCAGGCTATTCCCAATCCCCAGCCCGGTGAGAGCTAGTGTTCATGTCCCACTTCCTTTGGGGGTTAGGCTTCCCGATGGATCCCTTCGTGAGGGGGTTGCTGTTCTATTACGGACTGGAATTTCATGACTTAGCTCCGGAGTCCATCCTCCACATTTCCTCATTCATCATTGTGTGCGAAGCATTCCTCCGCGTTACTCCTCACTTCAGTTTATGGCTCAAGACTTTTGGAGTGGAGCCAAAGATGATCGAGGGACAGCACGCAGAGTGCGAAGGTGCTGTCATCGGTAAGAATGCCGATGCTCCATGGCCCGAGGGCACCTTTCAAGAGGTGCTCGGCTTGTGGCAATGAGAGTGGTTCTATATCACCGCTCCCAGGAGTGCCAAGTGGGTGGCGCCTCCTGCCTTTCGCTCGGGTCCCCCACCACGGCTAGCGTCATGGGTCAACAAAGGATTAGATTGGGGGTTATCCAAAGACGTGCCCCTGTTGCAGGGCCACATTAGGGATCTCTTAAAAGGAGACCTCAGCCTGGTCAAGGTGACGCAGGTCATGCTGATTCGCCGAACATTGCCCGGCAAATGTCGCTCCCTTCGTCTGTGGGAGTTTAATCCGGAGGGACCACGAGCTCTCCAGCATTTTATGGGCGCAACGCCCGCGGAGATGTATAGACTGTTCTTCGGATCACATGGGATGTGTCCGGATTTGACCGAGGACGCAGGCCTAAGCTGCAATCGCCCGGATACTCAAGTAAGCAACCCTGTGCCCGGACCTTCTATCCGTATAATTGTCATAAACTTGCCCCTAAAAGAGCCGTCCTTTTAAACAAGAGTGGATAGCGAAGGTGAAGCTGATCAGGTGTCCGGCTCCCCTTCCTGAAACCAGGCCGGATCCTGTGCTAGTCAGGATGCTGGAGAGAATGCCTTTGGAGGGGGAGGACAAGGAAGCTATGGCCTCCTCGAGGGAGGCTGCTCCGAAGGGAGGAACCGACAATTCCTCTCCTAAGGGGAAGAAGAGAGCCGCCTCTGACAACCCGGAGACCATGGCCTCGAAACGGGGGAGAAAATCCTCGTCAGAGGGTCCGACGCTAGGGAGTTCCTTGGCCGGACTACGCCCTCAAGGGGATCTGCCCTCCAACGAGCCGTAAGTGGAGAAAAGATTTTCCTTTTAAGGGATGAGAGAAATCCTTGATTTTATATCTGAAAAGATTAACCGAAATTTTACCTTGTAGCTCGGACCTCAGCCCTTCACAGCAGAGCTCGTCTTCGGGGGATCTTCTTCCGGAGATGATGGAGAGCGGAACACCTCCCCCTACCATGCCGCCCAGCGAGGCGGGCGACCCTGAGGTGGCTGTGCGGCCCCCCAAAGTTCTCCGCGTCCGGCCTTCGAAAGAGGTAGGACAAGTCCGGCACCGTCTGGTGCTCGGCCGGAGGAGCTAAAGATTCTGCTGGGGCGAGCTTCTATCTCAGAGGAGCACCGTGCATTGATGGGCACGGTGATTGAAAGGATTTCATCCACAGAAAGCGGATTGCATGAGGCCGTCAAAAGTTTACTGACGGGTTTTGAGGTACGTTAGACAACATACACTTTTGTCAGTTGCGCATAAATAAGATGCGCCCTGTGTAGATAGTAGCCCCTGAGACTGTGTGCGTTGTCAAGAAATGATGGCACGCAGAGGATCATAATCCCAGGTCTAAGATGTCGCCTTTGAATGTAGGTGGCGGGGTGTCCGGAATCAAGCCGAACTGATGATGTGGCCGAACTAAAGCGGCAACTGGACGTGGCAGATGCCGACATCGCGCTTGTCAACAAGCAGCTTGATGAGGCTCAAGGTATGTAATTCTTCGGACGGCATCAGGTAAGAGGAGATTCATGCCAGTGTCTTACAATGTATGTGCTTGACGCAGATGGTACGGCCGCCATGGAGAATCTTAGGGCAGAACTTGCCCGAGCTAAGGAGCAAGCCAGAAAAAGTGATGCGGCTGCCAAGAAGGCCCTTGAAGAGCTGAGAGCCGAACAGGCTGCTCACTGCCGAAGCAAAGAAGAGATGGCCGAGATGGCCTAGAAGTTAAAGAGTGCTGCAGACAGTTGCAAACTTCTTGAGAAAGAAGACCGGGCGAGACAGACGGACTTAGAGAAGGCCATTGCCGATGCCAAGGACGCTCGCTCTGTGATGAGAGCTGCGAAAGAGGAGCTGCGTCAGGCCGAACAGATTGCGGCTGGAAAGCCCTTTATGCTGCGGAGGAAGGTTTGTGATCCGAAGTTTGCTCCGTTGGACAGGATGTGGAGTGTGGAGGACACCTATTTGGATTTGGCAGCAAGTGCTGCTGATGCGACCGAACACTTTCGAGATCTGGAAGATCGCGAAGTGGAAAAGCTTTTCTGGTCACAGTTTCACAATCCAGAGCGTCCACTGACAATGGACGATCGCCTGGCTCAATGCGCCGAGCTGAATAGATTGTCCGGACTCGCCATGAAGTACGCCATGGGTCATCTGTGGCCTAGGAGATCGGAGCCGAAGAGTTATTTCAGCTTGGTGCAGCAATTCGTTGACGCGGTGCCGCGTATAGATGCAATGAAGAGGTCAGCATGCATAGAGGGCGCTAGGATGGCTCTTGCCCGTGTTAAGACATACTGGGCAAAGATGGAGACCACCGTTGTTGCGTCCCAAGATTCATAAAAAAGCCGAGTACCTTCCGAGCACTATTTTCAGGAAGTTCTTGAAGGTGCTCATGTAATAGAGACGCAGTGCTCGAAAGATGCTATGTTATGATAGCATATGTAATTATAAGTAATATTTTGATTACCCGTAGTGGCCTTTTTTATACTTGTGCCTCCAAGTATTGGGAACACCTTCTATGCGGCCGTTTTAAGATATATA